>NC_053430.1:89800828-90097307 GCF_007990345.1 Gossypium hirsutum | reverse complement strand
CCTACAATACCACCGGTAACTGACCAAATAAGGTCAAATAAGCCCCCAGTTGACAGAATCCGAAAACATGGGGCTACTGAATTTAAGGCTATGGATAGCGATGATGCCGAGCAAGCTGAATTTTGGCTGGACAACACTATCCGGGTACTCGATGAGCTATCTTGTACACCCGATGAATGCCTAAAGTGTGCTATCTCCTTGCTACGTGATTCTGCCTACTATTGGTGGAGTACTCTGACTTCCGTTGTGCCCCGAGAGCAAGTAACTTGGGAGTTTTTCCAAACTGAGTTTCGGAAAAAGTATATCAGTCAGAGGTTTGTTGATCAAAAACGGAAGGAATTTCTTGAGCTTAAGCAAGGCTCCATGTCGGTTACTGATTACGAGCGAAAATTTGTTAGACTTAGCAAATACGCTCGGGAATGTGTTTCGTCCAAAGCTATTATGTGTAAACGCTTCGAGGATGGGCTGAATGAAGATATAAAAATGTTCGTTGGCGTTCTTGAAATACGAGAGTTCGTGGTACTTGTTGAACGAGCTTGTAAAGCCGAAGAGCTTAGAAAAGAAAAGCAAAGAGTTGATTAGGGAACTGGAGAGTTTCGTAAAAGATCCTCGGGAAGGTCTCTTCAACAGACATCGAAGAGATTTCGGGATGATGCGGGCCAGTTTAGAGGCACTTCGGGTTTTTTTAGACGAGATCGTGATCGACCCCTTGTAGGTACACGAGGCACTTCAGTCGCCAGTGTTGGGAATGAACGTCGAGACAGAACGAAATGCCGATATTGCGGTAAATGGCATTCGGGGAGTTGTAGATTCCCTGACCGCTCCTGTTACAAATGCGGATCAGTTGACCACTTCATTAAAGATTGCCCGAGGTTGTCAGAACAGAATGTAAATCAGAGTGGGAGACCGGGTGCTACCACTGCTCGGGGTAGACCATCTGGAAATGCGAGCAATACTGGTGGTGGTCAGAGAGGATCTAGAGATGATATAACCAGATCCGAAGCTCGTGCGCCTGCTAGAGCTTATGCTATACGTGCCCGCGAGGATGCTTCTTCGCCTGATGTTATTACCGGTACATTCACTCTCTTTGATACTAATGTAATTGCTTTGATTGACCCCGGTTCTACTCATTCTTACATATGTGAAACCTTAGCATCCAGTAAGACTTTACCTATTGAGTCTACTGAGTTCGTAATTCGGGTGTCAAATCCCTTGGGTCGTTACGTGCTTGTCGACAAAGTGTGTAAGAAATGTCCCCTGGAAATTCGAGGTTCCTGTTTTTCGGCGGACTTGATGCTTTTGCCGTTTGATGAATTTGATGTTATCCTTGGTTTGGATTGGTTGACCGCGCATGATGCGATTGTGAATTGCAAGAGCAAGACTATTGATTTGAGGTGCGCAAATAACGAAGTAGTCCGAATTGAGTCTGCGGACTTGGAGGGGATGCCAGCTGTAATATCAGCAATGTTGGCACAGAAATATGTAAGAAAAGGGTACGAAGCATACCTTGCGTATGTACTTGATGACAAAGAATTAGAAAAGAAACCCGAATCTGTGCCGGTGGTTTGTGAATACCCGGATGTTTTTCCGGAAGAATTACCGGGTTTACCACCTGTTCGGGAGATAGAGTTTGGTATTGAGCTTGTACTTGGGACTACACCGATTTCGATAGCTCCGTATCGTATGGCACCAACCGAGTTAAAGGAGTTGAAAGCTCAGTTGCAAGAACTGACGGATAGAGGTTTCGCTCGACCAAGTTTCTCACCTTGGGGTGCACCAGTATTGTTCGTGAAAAAGAAGGACGGAACCATGAGGTTGTGCATTGACTATCGTCAGCTGAATAAAGTGACGATAAAGAACAAATATCCGTTGCCGCGCATCGATGATTTGTTCGACCAACTGAAGGGAGCCTCAGTGTTCTCAAAAATAGATTTGAGATCGGGCTATTATCAGTTGCGAATTCGAGATTCAGATATTCCCAAAACTGCCTTCAGAACGAGATATGGTCACTACAAATTCTTAGTGATGCCGTTTGGGCTCACTAATGCCCCCGCAGTATTTATGGATTTGATGAATCGGATCTTCAGACCGTATTTGGATCGGTTCGTAGTTGTGTTCATTGATGACATTTTGGTCTATTCAAGAGATGAGACCGAACATGCTGAGCATCTGAGGCTAGTGCTGCAAATTTTGCGGGATAAGCAGTTATATGCTAAGTTCAGTAAGTGTGAGTTCTGGTTAAGAGAGGTTAGCTTCTTGGGTCATGTGGTATCCGCGTCGGGTATTCGAGTTGACCCGAACAAAATTTCAGCCATACTTGACTGGAAACCTCCGAGAAATATTACTGAAGTTCGGAGCTTTTTGGGGCTCGCCGGTTATTACCGACGATTTGTCAAAGGTTTCTCGATGATAGCCACACCAATGACGAAGCTACTTCAAAAGGATGTTAAGTTCGAGTGGACGGAGAAATGTCAGAAAAGTTTCGATCAACTGAAAACTCATTTGACTGAAGCTCCAATTTTGGTGCAACCCGAATCAGGTAAATAGTTTGTCATTTATAGTGACGCATCCCTACTTGGGTTGGGTTGCGTATTGATGCAAGAAGATCGAGTCGTGGCCTATGCGTCGAGACAATTGAAGCCACACGAGAGGAATTATCCGACCCATGATCTCGAACTAGCTGCCATCGTGTTTGCTTTAAAAATATGGCGACATTATCTGTTTGGTGAGAAGTACCATGTATTTTCGGATCACAAAAGTCTCAAATATTTGATGACTCAACGAGACTTGAATCTGCGACAAAGACGTTGGCTTGAGTTGTTGAAAGATTACGAGCTTGTCATTGATTACCACCCGGGAAAGGCTAACGTGGTTGCGGACGCCTTAAGCCGGAAGTCATTGTTTGCTTTACGAGCGATGAACGTGCATTTGTCTGTTCTACCAGACAATGTGTTAGTAGCTGAATTAAAAGCTAAACCATTATTGACTCACCAAATTCGTGAAGCTCAGAAAGTCGATGATGAATTGGTTGCAAAACGGGCTAAGTGTGTTCCGAACGAGGAATCGGAGTTTCAAATTGATGATGATGATTGTTTGAGGTTCAGAAATCGTTTGTGTGTTCCAAGGAATTCGAAACTCATTTCGATGATTCTGAACGAAGCCCATTGTAGCCGAATGTCAATTCCCCCGGGGAGTACGAAAATGTACAACGATTTGAAACGTCAATTTTGGTGGCATGGTATGAAACGGGACATCTCCGACTTTGTTTCGAGATGTTTAATATGTCAACAAGTGAAAGCGGAACATCAAGTGCCTTCAGGATTACTCCAGCCGATCATGATACCCGAGTGGAAGTGGGATCGAGTCACAACGGACTTTGTGTCTGGACTGCCATTGTCAGCAAGTAAGAAGGATGCGATTTGGGTTGTTGTTGATAGGCTGACTAAGTCGGCTCATTTCATCCCCGTACGTACGGATTTTTCATTGGATAAACTAGCTGAATTGTACGTTTCTCAAATTGTGAGATTACACGGGGTACCTGTTTCTATCGTGTCGGATAGAGATCCGAGATTCACCTCACGATTTTGGAAGAAATTGCAAGAAGCTCTGGGTACCAAGCTGCATTTTAGCACTGCTTTTCACCCCCAAACCGATGGTCAATCCGAGCGGATAATTCAGATACTTGAGGATATGTTGAGATGTTGCATCCTCGAGTTCAGTAGTTCATGGGAACGGTATTTACCTTTGATTGAATTCACTTACAACAATAGTTTTCAATCAAGTATTAAGATGGCACCTTACGAGGCTTTGTACGGTCGTAAATGCCGTACACCATTGTTTTGGACCGAGCTCGGTGAAAGTAAAATTTTCGGAGTTGATTTGATTAAAGATGCTGAACAGAAAGTAAAGGTAATCCGTGAAAGTCTGAAGGTAGCCACAGATCGTCAGAAGTCGTACGCGGATTTGAAACGAAAAGACATCGAGTATCAGGTGGGAGACAAAGTGTTCCTTAAGGTTTCACCTTGGAAAAAGATACTCAGGTTTGGCCGTAAGGGCAAGTTGAACCCAAGATTCATTGGGCCGTACGAAATCTCCGAACGAGTTGGTCCGGTTGTGTATAGACTGATTTTGCCCCCTGAGCTTGAAAAGATTCACGACGTCTTTCATGTTTCGATGCTTCGACGCTATCGATCTGATCCATCGCACATAATTAGCCCATCAGAGGTTGAAATTCAAGACGATATGAGCTATGAAGAAGAACCGATGCGTATCCTAGCTCGTGAAGTGAAGGAGTTGCGAAACAAAAGAGTTCCGCTAGTAAAGGTGTTATGGCTCAAACACGGGATCGAGGAAGTTACTTGGGAGACCGAGAGCTCGATGAAAGAGCGATACCCAAACCTATTCACCGGTAAGATTTTCGGGGACGAAAATTTCTTAAGTGGGGGAGAGTTGTGACAGCCCAAAATTGACCCTAGTCGGGAAGTGGTTTCGGGACCGCTAAACCGAGTCACCATAATAATTAGATGTTATATCCTATGTTTATTTCATGTGAAAGTGCATGTGTGAAAATTTCATGCTTTGATTTTCCCAATTGTGAGTGAAATTTTGAAATGTGACTCATGTGAAAATTTTTGCAAATGCTATAGGCTAATTTGTAGTGGCCAAATAACTTATAGTATGAAATAGGTGGATTTGCATGTCAAATTTCCCACCTTAAAACAAGGTGGCCGGCCATGATGGGCATGATGAGCAATTGTGCAATTTTTTTTTATGGAAATTATGGCATAAGTATGGCACAAATAAAATATGTTAATTTGTGTCATAAAATGTTGGGATAAAACAAATAAAATAAGGGGCATGGGCATAAAATAATGAAAAGGAGTATGGTGAATACAAAAAAAAAATGTGTGTGTAGTTGTTTGTCCCCCCCCATTGCCGTGAGCTAAAGAAAAGAAAGGAGAGAATTTTGTTCATCCTTTTCTCATCTTCATACTTGCCGAAACTAGAAAGAAAAACAAAGAAAAAAAAATTCTCATCCTTTGGTTCATCCTTGGCCAATAATTTTAAGGAGGAAGGAAGAAGAAAGGTGAAGAGGTTCGGCCATGCATGTAGCTAGGCTAAGGTATGTTTGATGATGTTCCATGAGATGCATGCATGTTTTAGTTGTTAGCTTGAGTTCTACCTAGCCCATGGTCTAAATCTTGCTATGTGATGGAAATGACATTTGACCATGGATGCATCATTCTTGGTTGATGTTTGATGTGGTGGTGATGAGGCAAGAGGATGAGTTAAAATTCGGCCTAGGTGGAGGTTGTGTTAATGCCATTGCATGCTAAATATGAAGTTTGTTAATGATGCATGTGATGATGACTTGATGATTCTTGAACCTCCTTTTTAGCATTTTTGTGTGAGCACATATGTGCATTGGTTGCTAAATGGAGAAGAATCGGCTAGCAAGTTGTGTGCTAAGGCCGAATGTAACTTTGCATGTTAATGAGCAATGCATGTGTTAAATTGATGGAAAGGGGGAGGATGCTTTACTAGTGTGTATATGTGTGTATTAAGTGTTGAAATCGACCCCAAAAATAGACATGCATATTCGGCCAAGGGGGAAAAATTAGCTAATATGTTGTGTTGATGCATGATTTCACATGTATGTGACTTTAATGTCTAATGTATAAATATGGGCTAAGTGCCTTGTGTTCATCTTTTCGATGCCTAAATGATGAAATCAATTTATTTGTTTAATTAAGCTCAAGAGCAAAGGGGAAATAGATCCGATAAAGGGAAGGAAAAAGTGGTCGAATAGTTAGCGGAATCGTTCGACAACACCCGAGGTAAGTTCTTGAGTAAGAGAGCTTAAATTACGATGTGATTAAATCATGTTTTAAGCAAATGAAAATCATGCTCTATGTGTGGCTATTGAGCCGAATGTGCAAGGATGATATGTGCCTTGTGTTTGAGTTTTGCAAATGAAAATGAAATACGAATGTGCCATGAATTATTGTTAGATGTGCATGATTAATTGAATGCTGTCCGGGCTAAGTCCCGAAGGCTTTGTGCTAAGTGACTATATCCGGACTAAGATCCGAAGGCATTTGTGCGAGTTATTAATTCCGGGTTAAGTCCCGAAGGCCTTTTTGCGAGATACTAATTCCGGGTTAAGTCCCGAAGGCATTCGTGCGAGTTTTAAAATCCGGGTTAAGTCCCGAAGGCATTGTATGAGTTACTATAACCGGGCTATGTCCCGAAGGCACTTGAACGAGGAGCTATATCCGGTTAAATTCCGAAGGTACGTGATTTTGGTAATGAATGAGCTTGCTGTAAAATTTCAGCTAATACTCGAAAAACATCCCAATATTGGGATATGTTACGTATGTGTTGAATTTAATCGAGCCCTTACAAATAAATATTCGCTCAGTTGATGAACGAGCTACCGACCTTCGGCTAAGTTGGTCTTTTGTGTATGTACATAAGGGTTAACACTGTGAAGTAAGTTTGATATCGGAAAATTGTGTATTATGAAATATTCCGTTTAGCTAAATGTGTGCTATTCTTTCGTTATGCTGGAATTCCTTGCTCAAAACTTACTAAGCATAAATTGCTTACTTCGTTCCATTGCTCCTCTGTTTTATAGATTTTTGGTTCTCCAGCTATCGGACTCGGGATCTTGAAGTCGAAGTCGCCCACACTATCAAAGGCTCTTTTGGGTACTCTTTTGGTTGAATTTTGATATGGCATGTTTAGGACGACCCATTGTTGTTTTTCGAGTACTTTATGTGATGTATAAGTTTTGGATAGCCATGTGAAAATGGCTTATATGTGTTTAAGTATAATGTTATAATCGTTTAGTGTGGATATGCTTGACAAGGATTGGCCACGGGGATGGTTAATCACTTTCATAAATTGTGCTATGTATGCAAAAAGGGCTAGTTGAACCATGAAATAGGTAAAGCCTACCTTAAAGGTAGATGCTGACAGCATCAGTGACGTAGATTTGGAAAATCACTAAAAATAGTAGAAATGGAATTAAATAGTGAATAAATTATGTAAACAAACCTTGAAGAATCTACTTTCATAGGAAAGTAACGAAACAATCATACGGACAGTATGTTAAGATATATTAAGGTTCTCGTGAGACAGGGGCAGAACGGGTTATGGGTTCCTTGTTCCGACTTTGGAAATTTATTATAAATTAACCAGAGATAATTAGGAGTCATACCATATATGTATAGATTCCTCTCTGAGTCTAGTTTCTATAGAAACAAACAGCATCAGTATTGGGGCCCTGTACAAGGAGATATCCAAGTCGTAATGCGCAAAGGTCAGGGTAGTCGATTCCTGTAACATTGGAGACTTTAACTAATAAACTGTACGAATTGGCCCGATCAAAAATTCTAGAAAAAAATATGTAGATGGGCATATGAGTCTAGTTTCAGGGAAAAATCACGAAACTGATTTTTGAGTTGTGAAGCTCAAGATATGATTTTTAAAGCGACTAGTACACAGATTGGGCAGTGTCTGGAAATTTTTCAAAGTTTGTTAACACCTCGTGTTCGACTCCGGTGTCGGACTCGGGTTCGGGGTGTTACATCACATACACAAACACAAAACTCATAAGGCTTATCATATTTTCATATATATATATATCTTTACCATATAGCCGAATATATATACCTCATCAAATAAGTATTTATTTATGTTTCCCTTTTAACATATATTGATCAACTAGTCCATGCATTAGCCATTGACACATTCAGTCATTAAAGAAATAACCTGTTAACATTCAAGAATTTTATTGTAATGCCCCAATTTTCGGGAATTCTGTGAATGATTGGTAAAATTTAAAATTTTGTGTTCTGTCTACTTGATGAAGGTTTAATTATGATAGGGGGCCTCTAGAAGGCCCAAGCTTAAGTTAAAATCCAGTAATTTTAGGTGATTTTAATCCATAGGGAAAAAGGGGTTCTGGTTAACTGGGCTTTTAAGTATTAACTGGGTAAAAGAGGACACAAGGAAGCCTGTGGTAAGTTGGCATGTGACGCCACTTAGGGGCTTTAGAGGTGGCGTGTGGATGACCAAGGAGGGCTAAGGTTCGAGTCACAAGGTAAGCAAATTAATGATATTAATTTTTATGTACAGAAAAGGTAAGCAGTGGAACTGAAGTGAAAGTCTATCTACAGAAGATTTAGGAGCTGATAAGGGAGAGGATTTAGGAGCTGATCAGGGAGAGGATTTAGGAGCTGATTAGGGTGAACTGTATTGGCTGAATGGTGGACTCTTGAAGAGCAAGAGTTGGCCGGCCAAGGGATGCTTAAGGGGGCAAATTTCGGCTAGGGTTAGTGGTAAGTGGTGCCGTTTCCTGACTATTCTCCTCTTGTTTTCTTTTTCTCTTCTCTCCATCCACTTATTCTTTTCTTTTTCTTTCCCCATAGCCGAATCCTTCAGCCACCCTACTCTATACCACCTTCCTTCCATTATTTTTAAGACTATAGCCGATTGCCTCAAATCTCGAAATCTTGAAAACTTGACTCCTTTTGTACCGATTTTCCCTAGCCAAATCTCTTATTTTTCTCATCATCTTTGGCCGATTCTCTCAACCTCTAAACCCCAGGTTTCTATCGACAATACCACAAGTAAAAAACCTCATATTTTATCTTTCTCTACACTTTTGCAAAAAGCCGAAACTCCCACTCTATCCTAGGGACATAGCCGAATACTGAGATCACTGAAGGCTCGACTTTTGTTATCGTTTGAGGGCTTAGAACTGCATCAGAATCAAGTAGGAACTAAGGGGGAACGTTGACTAAAAGAATCGGTGGTAAGTCTTTCCAACTTAGTCTATCTTTCATATTTTAAGAAAAGCCAGAATCCCTAAAAGGTTAGGGAGGTTGTCGTTTTTGGGACTTGTAGCCCTAAGGGGTTGTGATAATAACATTATTTTGGTAATAGTGTGATTAAGAGGATGTTGATCAAGGGCTTGGACAAGTGGAGCGAACGGATCTGGATCGAGACGCTATTTTCGGCAAAGGTAGGAACGCTAAGGCCTAAGGTGTTGTTGGCCAAATATGGTAAGAAGTTAATATGTAGTTCGTTTCGGTAGTAAGATTAACATGGTAATATTATAATTGTAGGCAGTTCGTGCATGGATCTCGTCAGCGAATCATCATAAAACAGGTGTGTAACTGACACCCTCTCATAGACTAGATCGGCAAAAGCCGAAAAGCTGAAATGCCAGAAAGTTGGTATTTTAGGAATTTGCGAGTGTGCGAATGCTCGTAAGATAGTTGGGTTTGTATGTTTGGTATTCTGAAGGTAATAAACTGTAGTACGTACGATTTCATGCATTTTGATAACTTGGGCTTAATGGGCCAAAAATCGAGTTCATGGGCCAACGGGCTCAATTTGGTAAGTATGCGCGGTAATTATTATGATAGTACGTAAATGGATAGGATATGCATGAAAACCCTAAAAGTAGCTAAATTACTACAATACCCTTATGTATGGAAAATTACCATGATACCCCTAGGTGTAAATGACCAATATGCCCCTAGGGATAATTTTGTCTGAAAAGCATGCTGATTTAAATCTGTATGATGTATGCCATGAATAGATATTTGTTGCATGGGGACATGGGTTATATTATGAAGGAAGCGTCCTGGTGGCTATGCCACAATTATCTGATCTGGTGGCTCTGCCACATATATCGGTTCTGGCGATTATCTGTATCTGGTGACTCTGTCACATTATCTGTTTTGGCAGCCATGCTGCATAATTCTGTGGCGTGTAGCAGTTGGGTGGGTCGAGTAGTTTCCCCACATGGTGAAAGGTTGGTAAGGGGGTGTATGTGGTTGGTTATGTGTTGGGTTTTGCATATACATGAAATATATGATCTAATCTGTTATGGGCCTATGGGCTTAATTCTGTATTCTGTTCTGGGCTAAGGCCAATTTATTCTGTTTCTGTGGGTTGAACTGATATGGGCTATGGTTGGGTTAATTTTACACACTGAGTTTCCCCAAACTCATCCCCTATTTTCATCCATGCAGGTAATCCCCAACAATAGTGGGCTTGGAGCCGAGAGGGATTCGGAGTGGCCACTCGTTCTGCAATATGGATTTCTTCTGGTGATTTGGACTTCAATTTTCTTTACTTTGATGATTTGGGTTTTGTTATGTAATAAGGCCGCTTATGATTTTTTTTTGGGTTTTGATTTATAACTTATCATGATGATCTTGAATTATATTAACTATCAAAATGGGCTAGAT
The DNA here is from genome assembly GCF_007990345.1 of Gossypium hirsutum. Classification (NCBI taxonomy): domain Eukaryota; kingdom Viridiplantae; phylum Streptophyta; class Magnoliopsida; order Malvales; family Malvaceae; genus Gossypium; species Gossypium hirsutum. Next base: position 90,087,039 of record NC_053430.1, on the reverse strand, counting down.
CTAGGGTTCGTTTTCCAAAAACATAAACTGATTTCAAAGTAACACGATTACAAACAAGGCTTCTGCTATGATAACATTTTCCAAATTTAAATATGTTTTATTCTAAAATAGACATAATTACAATGGTAACCTAAAAATATACGCGATGTTAGAGTGTGGCAATGGCGGTGTGCATGTCTAGGATTGGATCCGAAAGAACTTGGTACTTAAGCAGTCCAATGGACTCACCTCCTCTTTTCTGGTTTCCTACCTGGTGCACAGCTTCCATTCACTTTAACCCTTAATGAATTAATCCTTTGAACATCAAGTACGATTTTCTGGACTTAGAATGAAAAAATGTTTTAACGTTTTGATGTGGCACGTTGGATCCGGTCATAATGTCTAGGCCAGGTTTGGGGTGTTACATTTATACCAAAATTTCTCCCAAGGTCGAATTCAGCGACAACCTTTAGTACATATACAAAGTTCATATTAATTTATACACACACCATTAACCTAGTATCAATTAACTAAGTATTTTAAAATTTTCTTTAACTAAGTAAATTATCCGGAAATATTAAGGGCAAATTTAACAAGCTTAACTAAGTAACTTATCCGGAAATATTAAGAGCAAATTTAACAAGCTTAACTAAGTAACTTGTCTGGAAATATTAAGAGCAAATTTAACAAGCTTAACTTCAACTTATAATTTGAGCATAACTCATCAAGGCATTCGCACTAATTTATTATCCAAACATCTATAGCCGAATACACATATTCTTTCATTCATTCTTAACAAAATTCTATCAAGCTTAAATATCCATTTCATCATTTTAAAATGCAACATTACTCAATGTTATCTAAATTGACATTCGGTAACTACACATACACACAAGCCGATTTTCCCTATATCTAAACCACCTATATGAACATTTAACTCTCTCAAACTTCACCTATCTACCATTACTCATAAAAAGAACATGAAACAACAACCATTTCCTTCAATTCAATTCATGACCGAATACTCACAACACAAAAAATTTCAAAGTTTAAACATGGGTTAACTAAGCAATGCTTTAACCATGCTAATTTCACAAGAATATCAAGAAATTACATGGAAAATACCTTTGAATCATGTAGTAAATGACCGAATGTTTCTTGAGCTTTTTCCTCTCCTAATTTCAGCTATGAAGAACAAAGATGAACAAGCTTTTTTCCTTTTTCCTCATTTTGTTATTTTATTTATCTTTATTTTATAATAATAAAGCCATTAAATTTTATTATGCTAATTTAAAATGCATATATTGTTTATCATCATCATTATGGCCGGCCACTACAAATTAAAGTGGGAAATTTGACATGCAAATCCACCTATTTTACACCATAAATTATTTGGCCACTACAAATTAACCTATCACATTTTTAAAAAATTTCACATAAGTCCTATTTAATAATTTCACATACAAATGACAAAATCAAAGCATGGAATTTTCACACATGCACTTTCACATATAATAAGCACAGAATATAACATCTAATTATTTTCATGGCTCAGTTTTGTGGTCCTGAAACCACTTTTCAACTAGGGTCAAATTAGGGCTGTCACAACTCTCCCCCCTTAGGAAATTTTTGTCCCCAGAAATCTTACCAGTGAAAAGGTTAGGATACGTTCTTTCATTGAGTCCTCTAGCTCCCAAGTCACTTCTTCAACCCCGTGTTTGAGCCAGAGTACTTTCACTAATGAGATTTTCTTATTTCGTAATTCTTTTACTTTACGAGCCAAAATACGAACTGGTTCCTCTTCATAACTCAAATCAGATGAATTCAATCTCTGATGGATTAATCACATGAGACGGATCGGATCTATACCGACAGAGCATCGAAACATGAAAAACGTCGTGAATCTTTTCAAGTTCAGGTGGCAAAAGTAGTCTATAAGCAACTGGCCCAATCTGTTCTATAATTTCGTATGGTCCGATAAATCTCGGGCTCAATTTGCCTTTACAGCCAAATCTGAGCACCTTTTTCCACGGTGAAACTTTAATAAGCACTTTGTCTCCGACTTGATACTCTATATCTTTCTGTTTCAAGTCTGCATACGATTTCTGACGATCTGATGCTGCTTTCAGACTTTCACGGATCACTTTTACTTTCTGTTCGGCCTCTTAATCAAATCAACTCCGTAAAACTTATTCTCTCTGAGTTTGGTCCAAAACAAAGGTGTACGACATTTACGACCGTACAAAGCCTCGTAAGGTGCCATCTTGATGCTCGATTGAAAATTATTATTATATGCGAATTCAACCAAAGGCAAGTATCATTCCCACGAGGCACTAAACTCAAGGATGCAACATCTCAACATATCCTCGAGTATCTGAATAATTCACTCGGATTGACCATCGGTCTGGGGATGGAAAGCGGTGCTAAAATGCAACTTAGTACCCAATGCTTCTTGCAATTTCTTCCAAAACCGTGATGTGAATCTCGAATCTCTATCCGACACAATAGAAGTAGATACCCCGTGTAACCTTACAATCTGAGAAACATACAATTCGGCTAACTTATCAAGTGAATAATCTGTACGTACGGAAATAAAATGAGCTGACTTTGTCAATCTATCAACCACAACCCAGATCGCATCTTTCTTGCTCGGAAACAATGGTAACCCAGATACAAAATCCATCATGATTCAATCCCACTTCCACTCGGGTATCATGATCGGCTGAAGTAATCCCAAAGGCACTTGATGTTCCGCTTTCACTTGTTGACATATCAAACACTTCGAAACAAAGTCAGAAATGTCTCGTTTCATACCATGCCACCAATACTGACGTTTTAGATTGTTGTACATTTTCGTGCTACCCGGGTGAACTGACATTCGGCTGCTATGAGCCTCGCTCAAAATCATCGAAATAAGCTCTGAATTTCTTGGAACACATAATCGATTTCTGAACCTAAAAAAATCATTGATATCAATCAAAAACTCTGAATCCTCTTTTGAAACACATAATGCTCGCTTTGCAACTAATTCATCATAAACTTCTTGAGCTTCATGGATTTGTTGCATCAATAACGGTTTTTCTTTTAATTCCGTAACACATCATCAGTGGACACAGACAGATGCACATTCATTGCTCACAAAACAAACGGTGATTTACGGCTTAAAGCATCAGCAACCACGTTAGACTTTCCCGGATGGTAATCAATGACAAGCTCATAATCTTTCAACAATTCTAGCCAACGTCTTTGTCTCAAATTCAAATTTCTTTGAGTCATCAAGTATTTGAGGCTTTTGTGATTGGAATACACATGGCATTTTTCCCCGAACAAGTAGTGGCGCCAAATTTTTAAAGCAAAAACAATAGCAGCTAAGTCAAGATCATGAGTCGGATAGTTTTTCTCGTGAGGCTTCAACTGACTCGAAGCGTTCGCTATTACTCTACCCTCTTGCATCAATACACAGCCCAAACCATTCAGAGACGCATCACTATAGATCACAAATTCTTTACCGGATTCTGGCTGAACTAACACTGAAGCTTCGGTCAAAAGAGTTTTCAATTGATCAAAACTTTTCTGGCACTTTTCTGACCACTCAAACTTGATATCTTTCTGAAGCAACTTTGTCATCGGTGTTTCTATCATTGAGAAACCTTTCACAAACCATCTGTAGTACCCGGCAGTCTGAAAAAGCTTCGAACTTCTAAAACATTTCTCGGAGGCTTCTAATCGAGTATAGCTGAAATTTTACTCGGATCAACTCGGATGCCCAATGCGGATACAATATGCCCCCAAAAGCTGACTTCTCTCAACCAGAATTCACATTTACTGAACTTCGTATATAATTGCTTGTCTCGCAAAATCTGCAATACTAACTTCAAGTGCTCGGCATGTTCAGTTTCACTGCGTGAATAGATCAAAATGTTATCTATAAACACGACTATAAACCGATCCAAATACTGTCTGAAAATTTGACTCATTAAATCCATGAACACAGCAGGGGCATTAGTGAGCCCAAACGGCATCACTAAGAATTCATAATGTCCGTATCTCATTCTGAAAGCAGTTTTAGGCACGTCAGAGTCTCTAACTCGCAACTGATAATAACCCGATCTCAAGTCTATCTTCGAAAATACTGAGGCTCCTTTCAGTTGATCATGCAAATCATCGATTCGCGGCAACGGATATTTATTCTTTATCATTACCCTATTAAGCTAACGATAATCAGTGCACATTCTCATGGTTCTGTCTTTCTTTTTCATAAACAGCACTGGTGCACCCCAGGGAGAAAAACTCGGTCGAGCAAAACTTCTATCTGTCAACTCTTACAACTGAGATATCAATTCTTTTAATTCAGTTGGTGCCATATGATACAGAGCTATCGAAATAGGTGTAGTCCCTGGTACTAGTTCAATACCAAACTCTACCTCCCGGACAGGTGGTAATCTAGGTAATTCCTCGGGGAACACATCTGGATATTCACAAACCACGGGCACAGTCTCAAGTTTCTTTTCTGATTCTTTACTATTCAGTACGTAGGCAAGATATGCTTTACACCCCTTTTTTTACATATTTCTAAGCCAACATCGAGGATATCACTGCCGGTGATCCATTCAAATCGGCAGACGCAACTCGAATTATCTTATTATTTGAACACCTCAAATCAATTGTCTTTCGCTTGCAATTCACTAGTGCATCATGCACAATTAACCAATCCATACCGAGAATGACATCAAACTCGTCAAACAGTAATAACATTAAATTAGCCGGGAAGCAAGAAGCTCAGATCATCAGAGGACATTTTTTACATACTTTGTCAACTAGCACATAACGGCCCAAAGGATTCGACACCCGAATCACAAACTCAGTAGACTCAACAGGTAGAGTCTTACTGGATGTCAAAGTTTCACACACATATGAATGAGTAGAACCGGGATCAATCAAAGCAATAACATCAGTATCAAAAAGAGTGAAAGTACTGGTAATAACATCTGGCGAAGAAGCATCCTCGCGCGCGCGTATAGCATATGCTCTGGAAGGAGCATGAGCCTCAGAACGTACAGTAGTATCTTTGGTCCCTCTCTGATTCCACTAGCATTACTCGTATGTCTAGGTGGTCCACCTCGTGTTGCAGCGTTACTAGGTCTCCAACTCAGATCAGTATTCTGTTCAGCTAATTTTGGACAGTCTCAGATAAAGTGATCAGCTAATCCACACTTGAAACAAGAGCGGTCATGAAATCTACAGCTTCCTGAATGCCATTTACCACAATGCTTGCACTCAGATCTGTCCTAACGATCATTGCCGACACTGGCAATAGAGGTGGCTCGAGTACTCACAGGGGGTTGATCACGATCCCGTCTAGAAAGCCCCGAAGTATTCTTAGATCGGCCTAAGTCATCTCTAAATTTCCAAAATACCCACCAACAGTTTGATGTGTTCATTCAACCCGTCCTCGAAGCGTTTACACATGATAGCCTCAGATGAAACACATTCCCGAGCATATCTACTAAGTCAGACAAACTTTCGCTCGTAATCGATAACTGTCACAGAACCCTGTTTGAGCTCGAGAAATTCCTTCTGTTTCTGATCAATGAATCTTTGATTGATATATTTCTTATGGAACTTGGTTTGAAAGAATTCCCAAGTAACCCGTTCTCTTGGCACAACTGAAACCAAGGTATTCCACCAATAGTAGGCAGAATCACGTAACAGAGATATAGCACATTTTAAGCACTCATCGGGTGTGCATGATAATTCATCAAATAATGAATGGTATTATAGAGCCAAAATTCAGCCTGCTCGGCATCATCACTGTCAGTAGCCTTTAATTCAGTAGCCCCGTGCTTTCGAATTCTATCAACTGGGGGCTTGTTCAACCTCAACGGGTCAACTACAGGAGGTACCACAGGTGTAGGGGTTGTATTAGTCGGGGGTGGAGGATGTGAAACAGCCGGATTAGTCCGAATATACTGAGTAAACCAATCGTTCATCATAGCATAGAAGGATTTTTTACCCTTATCATTTTGATTACTAGCATTCGGTTGAGAGTCCAACGGCACTGTCCCTAGCGCGGGAGCAGGTGCTACGCTCTCTACATCATCAGCTACTGCTCGATAGGTATCGGAATTCATTACTATACGAAAACATGTTTCAACTGTCAGAAATGTAACACCCTAAACTCGGCCTAGACGTTACGGCCGAATCCAGCGTGTCACATTGAAGCGTTACTGAAAAACTCATGTTTTATCTAAAATCTTTCTTAGTGTTTAGAGAGTATTTCCATTATAGGTTAAAGTGAATGGAAGCTGTGCACCAGGTAGGATGCCATAAAAATAGGAGGTGAGTCTATTAGACTACGTAAGTACCAAGCTCTCCACGGATCCACTCCTAGACATGCACACAACCATTGCCACACTTTAACCGAGTGTTTGTTCATGGAAACTGATTCGTTTAAAACGAATATGAAAGGTTATTAATCTTGAAAACATTTTCATTGCGGAAGCTTTGCCATGTTATCGCGATATTTTGAAAATAAGTAATCCTTTTAAAACGCGCCTAGAGCTACTCAACTTCAAACAATTAAATCAATATCATGCCCAAGCTAACAAAACATATTAAAAGCAATTAAAAGTAATTAAAGTGGCCTTATTACAACTTAAACCCAAAGCAACAAAAGTGAATAAAACTAATCAAGTCATAAAAAGAGAATTTAGCTTGCAAAACAGGTGGCCACTCCGAATCCCTCACAATTCCAAGTCCACTATGGTTGAGGGTTACCTGCGTGGATAAAATTAAGGGGTGAGTTTGGAAAACTCAGTGTGTAAAATAACCCAACCATAGTCCAGATTAGTTCAAACCATAGAAACAGATTAAGTTGGGCCTTAGCCCTATACAGAATTCAGAATGAAGCCAATAGGCCAATAATAGAAACAAAACAGATATATCATGTATACAGAAAACCCAACCCATATCCATTCGTATACACCATCGTGCCAACCTTACACCATGTGGGGAGACTACTCGGCCCACCCATCTGCTACACGTCACAAAATTTGCAGCATGGTTTCCAGAACAGATATTGTGACAGAGTCACCAGATACAGATATTGTGGCAGAGCCACCAGAACAGATATTTGTGGCATAGCCACCAAAAACAGATATTTGTGGCATAGCCACCAGAACGCTTCCTTCATCAATAAAACCCATAACCCATGCAACAGATATACATGTCATGGCATACCACAAACAGAATCAGAATATCATGCATCTCAGTCAAAATTAACCCTAGGGGTATAATGGTAATTTTGCACCTAGAGGTATAATGGTAATATAACGCCCCGTACCCGAGACCGTTTCTGGAGTCGAGCACGAGGTGTTAACGGACTTAATTCATTAATTAAACAGCTCATACAATTCATTTAAAAATTTCAAGACAAGCTGGCTAACTGCATCACAGTCGCTTTAAATATCATATCTAGAGTTGCAAAACTCGAAATCCAATTCCGTAAATTTTTCCTCAAACTAGACTCATATATATATCTACTAATTTTTTTCTAGAATTTTTAGTTGGGCCAATTAGTACAGTTTATTAGTTAAAGTCTCCCCTGTTTCAGGGTTCGACTACTCTGACCTCTGTGTATTACAAATCAGATATCTCCCTGTACAGAGCTTCAATGACTATGCCGTTTGTTTCTAATAAAACTAGACTCAATAAGGAATCTTTAAATATAAATCATGACTTCTAATTACCTTTGTAAAATTTATGGTGAATTTCCAAAGTCAGAATAGGGGATCCAAAAATCGCTGTAGCCCTGTTTCACAAAAATTTAAACATCTCATAAAATATAACTCATATACCTGTTTTGTTCCATTCATATGAAAATAGACTCATAATTATTTAATTCCATATTTTATTCATCATCTAATTATATCTCTACTATTTTTAATGATTTTTCAAACTCACGTCACTGCTGCTGTCTTAATCTATTTTATGGTAAATTTTACCTATTTCATGGTTTCCATGGATTAGCTAGTAATTTGACATACATAACACCAAATATGATCATGATTAGCCATTCCAATGGCTAATCATTACCAAGCATTTCCATACCACTCAATAACCATATCATAAGACCATATATACAAAATGATTATAATGCTATACATGCCATACTCAAAATATACAAGCCATTATGCCGAGATGGTATACGGATAGTGTGAGCGAGCCTCCGACCGTTCCCGATTTTCGAGCTGGCTTGTCAAAACTACAAGGAATGAAAAGGAGGGAGTAAGCATAAATGCTTAATAAGTTCACATGCAAATAGCAAGTAACATAACCATATAAGCAAACATAAAACATCATTTGCATAATCATCACCAAGACATTCATATCACATTTTCATTTATCATCTTACCATATTGCTGTTATATCGATTTTTCAACCCGAGGGTTAAGTACATACCTGATCAAAGTACCCATTTCACAACACTTACCAATACGTCCCTTTCATCTTGAGTATTCCTCCATTTCAGTAGAACTTTACCCGTTGAACACATCGGAATATAATTCGGATACATGGAAAGTTTGCACATAAGTGCCACATATGTAGCCAAGCTACCATGTAACCCGCCCATAAGTGAACTCGGACTCAACTCAACGAGCTCGGGCATTCGCATCCATGAGTGAACTCAGACTCAACTCAACGAGTTTGGATGCCTAGTTACATCTCACGAACTTGGACTCAACTCAACGAGTTCGGATGCCTAGTTACATCTCACGAACTCGGACTCAACTCAACGAGTTCGAACATTTGCATCCATAAGTGAACTCGGACTCAACTCAACGAGTTCGGATGCCCAAATATCCCAGTGACATGTCACTCGTATCCTAATCCATTCCTCAGGCTCAACGGGACATTTTTCCCAATCATATGTCTCAACCATCTTCTATGGAATGTCGATACCGATACTCGGTAGTATTTCACATTTTCCAAGTATATCACATAATTTGACATATTATCAAACAATTGTCACAAGTATGATATTTCATAATAATTATCATATCATTTAAATAACATTAAAACATTTAAAACAATAACTATGTTACCAACATTTACATATGAACTTACCTCGGTATGCGAAAATGGCTACTTTTACCATTTCGTCCACAACTTAGTATTTTCCCCATTTTAGCCCAAATTTCAGTTTTCCTTGCTCTATCATTTAAAATATAGTATAATTAGGACTCACATTATTCAAATTGACCCAAAATCATATTTTGGAAAAATTATAATTTTGCCCCTAAACTTTTGCATATTTACACTTTTGCTCCAAAGCTCGTAAATTAAACTTCAGCCTATTTTCTTATGTTTTATGACATGCTGATCATTTTTCCCTTCTATGGCAACATCAAATTCTCACTCTAACATGTACTAATGACTATTAGGTATTTTTACCGATTAAGCCCTTTTGCTCGTTTTCACTTAAAACCGAGTAGCACAAGTTGTCTAACATAATTTAAAACCTCATATTCTATCATAAAACACCAAAATCCACAAATTTCACCTATGGGTATTTTTCCAAATATAAACCCTAGGTTAAATTATTGCTAGCATAAGCTAAATCGAGCTACCGGGACTCTAAAAACGTAAAAATCATTAAAAACGAGGCTAGAACGGACTTACAATCGAGCTTGGGAGCTTGAAAAACCCTAGCCATGGTTTCTCCTTGCTATATTCGGCCATGGGGTTGAAGATGAGCAAAATTGGCTTTTAATTTTGTATTTTAATTCATTTTACCCCTAAATGACCAAAATGCCCTTACTACTAAACTTTCCAAAAATTCCATCCATGTCCAATTTTAGTCCATAGACTTAGAAATTGGTAAAATTCTATTTAAGACCTCCTAATTAATATTTCAAAACAATTTCATACTAGAAACTTCTAGAATGCAAGTTTTACAAATTATTCGATTTAGTCCCTAATTTCAATTTAAGCACTTTATGCATAAAATTATTTCTATCTCGAATTTTGTGGTCACGAAACCACTATTCTGACTAGGCCCAAAATCAGGATATTACAACTCTCCCCCCTTCAGGGATTTTCGTCCCCGAAAATCTTACCAGAAAAGTGGTCTTCACTTTTAATCTCATATTCGGTGCCGAAGAACTTGCACTTAGACTGTACCTCCAATACATCTCTTCAATTTCTCATATGATCTAAAAGCTTACAGTCTCAACTCTCAACTGTTCTTAAATTTTCAACCCTTCTCAGTTTCCCATGATATCATGACATAGAACCCGGATCTCAACTTGCTTTAATGGAGACCAGAATTCCAAGAAATCCAACAATCAAAGAGACTTGAAATTCCATGAATCTGATGAGTAGGAATTCATTCAATACAGATATGATTTATAGATCTCGCCAAACATTTAACAATAGGATACATCACATTTTCCTCTTTCCGCCATAGAAATAATTTTGATATGGCCTCAAGAATAATCCTTCTCATTTCCATCCCAATATCAACATTGACAAGGATAATTTTGATAGATCCCAATGCTCGGCTTTAACCCCTTTAACAACTACGATTTTATGTAACATCGGATGCTCTAAACTATCACATTACCTCACTGTCTTGAAACACATCACAATTCATACAACAATACATTACTGAAAGTCAGGAAGTCTTTGCTCAATGTAGACTAGTCTAGTTCAGACGCTTCGATTACCAATATTCTCATCTATCCGAACTCGGTCAACATGTAATAAACTTTTCAGCTTTCACAAGATGGAAACCTTATCATTCGTAGTGACTTAAACTAATATTCAACTCTTTCTAATAAATATACACTTCTCGTTCAAACTATTTACTCTTTTATCCGTACAAAATGAAATTCTATTATCAGACTTGGGAAAAATATTCCTGACATAATTGTCACATGAAATCTTTTAAATAAATAATTTACCATACCGACTGAAACTCGCGCTTTTATCACCTATGCCTTTACTGATGTCAAATCCTTACACAGAAATTAAAAAAAATCCCAATACTAAAATCGCCACATTACCAAGATCAAATTAGAAGTATAGTCATATTTGACATGATTATCACGAGCTGAAGAACGTACTTCGAACATGAGTCATAATTGACAAATTATGGAACAAAGATAACAAGAAAACCGAATAAAGAAATCCAAGATAGAGAAACCCAGAATAAAGAGATTCAGAATAAAGAGATTCAGAATAAAGAGATCCAGGATAAAGAAACCCAAGATACGATACTATGCCGGAGAATCGAAAACCAAATTCATAGAGAAAATACAGAATACCCTGATAATTCTTCAAAGAAAGAAAGTCAAAAAGAAAACATCATTTAATCCCACTGAAATCAAATATAACAGGATCAATATATCTTCCCATACATATATATCAGATGAAGCATCAAGTAGAAGAAACAGAATTATAATATCATACGTATTCTCTCATCAATTCTTATCAGACGAAATGAAATAGAATACCCGATGAAATAGAGCAATATAAATTATAAACCAGTCAGACTACCAATGCTTTCATCCAACACCAGAATTAGAAGACATTCCCATATAACAAGAATTTCTTCAGAAGATCAATAGCCATAGAAATATTTCTGAGAACGGGTGAACACATAGAACATCTCAAAAGAGACTGCTAAATCTGTCCGGTTATAACTGTCACACTCAGATAATTCACATTTCAAGTATCATTTCCCCAACTAGTTCTGCCGTCACAAATTTCATATTAAATCATTCACTAAAGAATGTCAGTTCTGAATAAATTTCGATTTACACTTTTCTCGACCTTGCACCTGAGTAATTCGATTTACCAAAGAGAATTCCTTCTCTAACTGGGACAATGCATAATTCCAATAATCTTTATATCAATCCGATACTTTACTGGCTCTGACTTTACTTATCAGCTCATTTTCAATCTCTGATCATACTTATAATTATTCTATCACTAAACTCTTTGGGTTCTCAACCGGAAACTTATTCAATACAAATCTCATGAAATTCCATTATAAGTACCACTTCGGTAAGGGGGAGGGGTTGTAGGACCTCTGACTCAACTTTCTTATACATACACATATGACACAACTTCCATCATCATAGTAACATCATCAAAATCATGTCATTCATTCATGTTGGCTTACACCAATTTTCCTATTGTCCCATTTAGACAATATACTTATGCATACATTCTATGTTTTCTAGACAGCTTTACTTATCCATTCATTTAATTAAATTAATTCATGCTCATGACATTATATAAGGCCAAACAAACATAGATATTTGCATCACAATCACAACTTTCATTTCGTGCATCATCATGTACATATCATTACAATCATATAATTCAGTCCAATAATTTAACATAGATAAGTTCATTTCATTATAATCCTTTATTTCATTATATGTAGCCAAGCTACCATGTAACCCGCCCATAAGTGAACTCGGACTCAACTCAACGAGCTCGGGCGTTCGCATCCATGAGTGAACTCAGACTCAACTCAACGAGTTCGGATGCCTAGTTACATCTCACGAACTCGGACTCAACTCAACGAGTTCGGACATCTGCATCCATAAGTGAACTCGGACTCAACTCAACGAGTTCGGATGCCTAGTTACATCTCACGAACTCGGACTCAACTCAACGAGTTCGGACATTTGCATCCACAAGTGAACTCAGACTCAACTCAACGAGTTCGGATGCCCAAATATCCCAGTGACATGTCACTCGTATCCTAATCCATTCCTCAGGCTCAACGGGACATTTTTCCCAATCATATGTCTCAACCATCTTCTATGGAATGTCGATACCGATACTCGGTAGTATTTCACATTTTACAAGTATATCACATAATTTGACTTATTATCAAACAATTGTCACAAGTATGATATTTCATAATAATTATCATATCATTTAAATAACATTAAAACATTTAAAACAATAACTATGTTACCAACATTTACATATGAACTTACCTCGGTATGCGAAAATGGCTACTTTTACCATTTCGTCCACAACTTAGTATTTCCCCATTTTAGCCCGAATTTTAGTTTTCCTTGCTCTATCATTTAAAATATAGTCTAATTAGGACTCACATTATTAAAATTGACCCAAAATCATATTTTGGAAAAATTACAAATTTGCCCCTAAACTTTTGCATATTTACACTTTTGCCCCAAAGCTCGTAAATTAAACTTCAGCCTATTTTCTTATGTTTTATGACATGCTGATCATTTTTCCCTTCTATGGCAACATCAAATTCTCACTCTAACATGTACTTATGACTATTAGGTATTTTTACTAATTAAGCCCTTTTGCTCGTTTTCACTTAAAACCGAGTAGCACAAGTTGTCTAACATAATTTAAAACCTCATATTCTATCATAAAACACCAAAATACAAAAATTTCACCTATGGGTATTTTTCCAAATATAAACCCTAGGTTAAATTATTGCTAGCATAAGCTAAATCGAGCTACGGGACTCTAAAAACGTAAAAATCATTAAAAACGAGGCTAGAACGGACTTACAATCGAGCTTGGAAGCTTGAAAAACCATAGCCATGGTTTCTCCTTGCTATATTCGGCCATGGGGTTGAAGATGAGCAAAATTGGCTTTTAATTTTGTATTTTAATTCATTTTACCCCTAAATGACCAAAATGCCCTTACTACTAAACTTTCCAAAAATTCCATCCATGTCCAATTTTTTTCCATAGACTTAGAAATTGGTAAAATTCTATTTAAGACCTCCTAATTAATATTTCAAAACAATTTCATACTAGAAACTTCTAGAATGCAAGTTTTGCAAATTATTCGATTTAGTCCCTAATTTCAATTTAAGCACTTTATGCATAAAATTTCTTCACGAAATTTTCACACAATCATGCAATCATATCAAAGACCTCAAAATAATCATAAAATAATTATTTCTATCTCGGATTTTGTGGTCACGAAACCACTATTCCGACTAGGCCCAAAATCATGATATTACAGATAATTTTTATACTTAGGGGTATTTTAGTAAATTTAACTATTTTAGGGTTTACATACATACTACATCCATTAGCACATTAACAGAAACACTTACTGAGCGTTTTTTACCGAATTGGGCCCGTTGGCCCACTAACCCATTTTCGGCCCATTAAGCCCAAATATATCGAAGTGCACGAAATTGCGCACTCTGCAATTATACCGCTTATGATTACCAAAACTAACAAACAAACCATCTCACGAACGCTCGCACGCTCGCAAGTTCACAAAATGCCAGCTTTTCGACATTTCAGCTTTTCGGCTTTTGCCAATCTAGTCTATGAGTGAGTGTCATTTACACACCTAATTTGTAACGGTCCGCTGGCGAGATCCACTCCCGAGTTGTCTACAATCGAGTTACTAAACGTCAGTCCACATATCGAAAACAAACTACGTACTATTTCCCCCTTACCATATTCGGCCAACATTCCCCTTAGACCCTAGAGTTCTTACCTTTTTGCCGAAATATGGATTAGATCTAGAGATCCAATCCAAATCAGTCTTCAAATCCTTCACTGCACGCTCCCTTGTCCACACTAACACTTACATAATGAAGAAGGAAGAGGCACCAACGCCCTTAGTCCAAACGCTAGCCACCATTAAGGGATTTCAGCTTTTATCTTAAATCATAAATAATTAACGGAAGTTATTCGACAAACTTACCAATAGTTGTTCAGCCCAGAAAAGTGCTCCTATCTATGATCTTAACTCCAATCCACCGTAGTTACGAGAAGAAGCAGATTCAACTAGCCAAAAATTCAGATTCTTATACTACAGGTATGAGGTTTTGGCTTTTTAAGAAAGAAAAGAATAGAGGTTCGGCTATGATGAGATTCGGCTATTGAGAAATAATGAAGAAAGGAAAATAAGGAACGAGACAGGGAGAGAAGAGTATGGGTTCGGCTATGGAGAAAAGAAAAGATGGAAGAAAAGAAAAGGTGAGAAGGGGAGTAGTATTCGGTTATGGAGAAAACGGCACAGTGAGGGCTTCCAAGTTCGGCTATTAGCAGAATGAAAGGGAAAGAAAAAGAAACCCTAAGCCAAACCTATTTCGGCAAGCCAAAAGAAGAAAAAAAAGGAAAAAGAATTGCCAGGGATGGCACCACACTTACCAAATGTCGAAATCTCCCCTTCAAAGACCTAGCCGAAACTCCCTATACTAGAGACCCTTGGCTAGCCAACTCTTGCTCCTCAAGAGTCCAACATTCGGCCAAAACCACCCTCCTTGATCAGCTTCTAAATCTTCTCTATTATCTCCTCCTTACTTAATCTCCTTACCAGCTCAAACTCTCCCTAGCAGAGTTCCCCTTGAGTCCCATCACGTCCCCTTTGTTTAAAAAAAATAATACCTCAAATTGTTTGCCTTGTGACTTGAACCTTAGCTCCCCCTAAAGATCTACATGCCACTCCCCCAAACACTTATGTGGCATCACATGCTACTCTGCCATAGGTATCTTGTGCCCTATTTTACAATCTTTTAATTTAAAATCCCACAACGCCCAAACCTTCTCTTTCTAAAATTGGGAATTCAAAAATTGCCTCGAATTGGATTTACTCTTGGGCCTTTTAAAGGCCCACTAACATACTCAAACCCACAACAGACAATTAAAACACATAATTTCTAGAATTTATTGAAAAACACAGAAATCCCGAAAATTGGGGCGTTACAAGAAATCATCACACTATCATATTAATACTTTATGGCATGCATAGCTAGACTCACACACGCTACGTTAGTCCTAGAATCGACTAAACCGTATCTCTGACACCAATAAAATGTAACACCTCTATAACCTGTATCCATCGCCGGAATGGGTTATGAAGAGTTACTAATCCAAAACTCAACATTTGTACATTCACATTTACATAAGTTCATTTGAAATTATTGCATAGCCAAACACAATCAAAGATCGAAATTCAAACTTATACCGACATTCAAAAGTTGCCATATTCACATGGTTATATACAAAGACATCTCAAAATATCATTCACTTAAGTTTATTCTATACATGCCATACTAGCTCCAAAATATAGTAGTACCAAAATGATAGATAGTGTCACGAGTTGCTGACGATCCCTCCCCGAGCAGGTGATAGAAGTCAACGATCTATAAAAAGAGAAACGTAACAAACGGAGTGAGCTTTCATAAGCTTAATAAGTTTTAAGCAATGCAAACAAATAAACTCAATTATACATCAATTTATTCAATTTCTCAAGAGGCCATTTTCTAAATATATTGCCATTTGGCCGAATATACACAAGCACATAATGCACATTTAGCATTTTTATTTCACTTAATCTGAATTCATATAGGATAAATAAATCAAATACTTTCGCATACTTTCACACCTTGACCGAATGTATCATGATCATAGATATAGATATAACATTTATTCACATATGTATCACATTATACACTTATGATTCAATTCAAATCATACTCACATATAAGTACATAATACGTACCTGGCCAACTTAACGTATTGAATGTATTCATTTGTCGTTCTAACACGAGGTATCTTAGTCTTAGACTTTTATCAAATCACCAGCATTCGGCCTGATAGGTTTAAAACCCGAATTCATTCACGGCATTTCGCCTGCTAGGCTCGAAGCCCGATATCATTTCACCGGCATTATAGCCTGCTAGGCTCGAAGGCCCGAATAGTATCTCATCAGCATTATAGCCTGCTAGGATCAAAGGCCGAATAGTATTTCACCGGCATCATAACCTGCTAGGCTCGAAGGCCCGAATAGTATCTCACCAGCATTATAGCCTGCTAGGCTCAAAGGCCCGAATAGTACTGTATGATATTCAAATCAACAAGTTTCATATAACACAATCACACCAAATTAGGTACAAGCATCATTCGAATATATCATCCTACATTTTTATTCACTTTTATTTCATTTCATCACTCACTTTTATCATTTGATAGATTACACATAATATCTTACTCATATTCATCTAACACTATCATTTGATCATAAAAGCATATCACATTTTACGTCCATTACAATTGACATTCGGCCATATACATATATGACAAGTAATACTTAATTCTCATAATCTGTCATGTCATTATCAAATATTATTTATATTTAACTACTTAAAACTTACCTCGAATATTTTTGAACAGTCTCGAATCGACTATTCAACTACTTCCTCTTTTCCCCTGTCCAATCTTGGTTCTCTATGCTCTTGAGCTAATTCAATCAAAATTTAACTTATTAAAGTCCCATCATGGTAGCTTATAGCTGAATATTCATTGTATACTTAGTTCACATACACAAACACAAAACTCATAAGGCTTATCATATTTTCATATATATATCTTTACCATATAGCTGAATATATATATACCTCATCAAATAAGTATTTATTCATGTTTCCCTTTTAACATATATTGATCAACTAGTCCATGCATTAGCCATTGACACATTCGGTCATTAAAGCAATAACCTGTTAACATTCAAGAATTTTATACCAAAATTTCTCCCAAGGCCGAATTCATCGACAACCTTTAGTACATATACAAAGTTTATATTAATTTATACACACACCATTAACCTAGTATCAATTAACTAAGTACTTTAAAATTTTCTTTAACTAAGTAAATTATCCAGAAATATTAAGGGAAAATTTAACAAGCTTAACTAAGTAACTTATCTGGAAATATTAAGAGCAAATTTAACAAGATTAACTAAGTAACTTGTCCGGAAATATTAAGAGCAAATTTAACAAGCTTAACTTCAACTTATAATTTGAGCATAACTCATCAAGGCATTCACACTAATTTATTATCCAAACATCCATAGCTGAATACACATATTCTTTCATTCATTCTTAACAAAATTCTATCAAGCTTAAATATCCATTTCATCATTTTAAAATGCAACATTACTCAATGTTATCTAAATTCACATTCGGCAACTACACATACACACAAGCCGATTTTCCCTATCATCTATACCACCTATATGAACATTTAACTAGATCAAACTTCACCTATCTATCATTACTCATAAAAAGAACATGAAACAACAACCATTTCCTTCAATTCAATTCATGACCGAATGCTCACAACACAAAATTTTCCAAAGTTTAAACATCGGTTAACTAAGCAATGCTTTAACCATTCTAATTTCGCAAGAATATCAAGAAAATACATGGAAAATACCTTTGAATCATGTAGTAAATGACCGAATGTTGCTTGAGCTTTTTCCTCTCCTAATTTCGGCTATGAAGAACAAAGATGAATAAGCTTTTTTCCTTTTTCCTCATTTTGTTATTTTATTTATCTTTATTTTATAATAATAAAGGCATTAAATTTTATTATGCTAATTTAAAATGCATATATTGTTTATCATCATCATTATGGCTGGCCACTACAAATTAAAGTGGGAAATTTGACATGCAAATCCACCTATTTTACACCATAAATTATTTGGCCACTACAAATTAACCTATCATATTTTCAAAAATTTTCACATAAGTCCTATTTAATTATTTCACATACAATGACAAAATCAAAGCATGAAATTTTCACACATGCACTTTCACATATAATAAGCACAGAATATAACATCTAATTATTTTTGTGACTCGGTTTTGTGGTCCCGAAACCACTTTCTAACTAGGGTCAAATTAGGGCTGTCACAGGATTTACACTTGGGGTTGCAGATTCAGATTCATTTACATCATATGATTCATCTGTACTGTACATTTCTTGATTAGTACCCTCGATCCTTTCATCTGACATCTTTTACACACTATAAAACATAATTATTTTATCAGTATATATAAATCAGCATCCAATCCCAACTCAAGTTTAACATAGAAATGGCATGTGCCTCTAGACTCAATTCCAAAGTCTATTTAGTCCTAGAATCGATTAAACCTGAGTAGCTCTGATACCACTAAATGTAACACCCCTAACCCCAATCGTCACTGGAATAGGGCTACGAGGTATTATCGGACTTATACACTAATATTTATACAAAATCGAGTCATAAACTTTACATTCCAGATCAATTCTTATCAAATTTCATCATAAAGTCCCTAATATGGGCCTACGGGGCCCAATACATGTTTTAGAAGTGGTTCGGGACTAAACTGGCAACTTTGGAAATTTTTCTTTGAAGATAGGGGCATACGCCCGTGTGGCCTGGGACATGGGCGTGTGTTCTTATCTTCAAGGAAAAATTTTCAAAGTTTCCAGTTTAATCCCGAACCACTTTTAAAACATGTATTGGGCCCCGTAGGCCTATATTAAGGACTTTATGATGAAATTTGATAAGAATTGATTTGGAATGTAAAGCTTATGACTCAGTTTTGTATAAATATTAGGGTATAAGTCCGGTAATGCCTTGTAGCCCTATTCTAGTGACGGCTTAGGGTTAAGGGGTGTTACAGCTAAGGTACCGGCTAGAGCATATGTGGTTAGAACCTGCAAAGAAGGTGGTGGTAACAGGTATATTTCTATTATATTCTGAGCCTGTTCATGCTTTAATTGATCTTGGATCTTCAGATTCCTATATTAATTCAAAATTAATTGAGTGGGGAAATTAAAATTTGAAATATCTAGAGTGTCTATTGAGGTGTCGAGTCCGTTGAGGCAAATAGTATTAGTGAATTAGGTCTGTCCAAGATGCTCATTGATTATACAAAATAAAACTTTTCCGGTTGACTTATTAATTATGCCATTTGGGGATTTTGATATAATATTGGGAATGGACTGGTTACCTGAACATGAAGTGATTTTGGACTGCTATAAAAAGAGATTCAGCATTTAGATAGGGAGTGAAGGTTGGGTTGAAGTAAATTGTATTCGTACTAGTGGGCCAGCACGAATTGTTTCAGCAATAAAGGCTAGTAAATTACTTCAGCAGGGCTGTTTAGCATATTTGGCATATGTTATTAATTCAGATTCAATTGGAAGCCAGTGCGGTAAAATTTGGACAGTTTGTAAGTTTCTTAATGTATTTCCTGAAGAATTACTGGGTTTACCGCTAGATAGGGAAGTCGAGTTCGCTATTGAGGTTTATCCGGGCACAGCTCCAATCTCTATACCTCTGTATCAGATGTCAATTACAGGGTTAAAAGAGAAGAAGATACAGTTGCAAGACTTATTAGACTGTGGTTTTATTCGACCGAGCATATCACTGTGGGGAGCTCTGGTATTATTTGTTAAGAAGAAAGATGGCTAGATGCGACTCTGCATTGACTATAAACAATTGAATAAGGTGACAATCAAGAGCAAGTATCCACTTCCTCACATTGATGATTTGTTTGATCAGTTGAGAGGAGCTTTTGTATTTTCAAAGATTAACTTAAGGTCAGGCTACTACCAGTTCAAAGTAAAAGGAAGTGACGTTCCAAAGACAGCTTTCCGTACAAGGTATGGTCACTATGAGTTCTTAATAATCCATTCGGGTTGACAAATGCTCCAACTGCTTTTATGGATCTCATGAATCGTATCTTTCAACCATATTTAGACCAGTTTGTAGTAGTTTTTATTGATGATATACTAGTTTATTCGAACTCAGATTCAGAGCATGATCAATATCTCAAGATTGTACTACAGATACTACGGAAAAAAGAATTGTATGGAAAGCTCAGCAAATGTGAATTTTGGTTGTCAGAGGTTGTATTCCTGGGTCATGTAGTATCTGCAGATGGAATCTGAGTTGAGTCAAAGAAGATTGCAGCGATTGTACAATGGAAACCACCAAGAAATGTATCAGAGGTACGTAGTTTTCTTATTTTAGCTGGGTATTATAGAAGATTTGTAAATGGATTTTCGAAGATATCTTTGTCGATGACCAAACTGCTACAAAAGAATGTACCATTTGTGTGGGATGATCAGTGTCAAGAAAGTTTTGAAAAGTCGAAGCAAATGTTGAAAGAGGCACCAATTTTGGCGTTACCAGAATTGGGAAAAGATTTTATTGTATACAGTGATGCTTCATTAAGTGGTTTGGGCTGTGTACTGATGCAAGAGGGGAAAGTAATAGCTTATGCATCTCATCAGTTGAAACCACATGAGCGTAACTATCCAACTCATGATTTGGAGCTAGTAGTAGTGATTTTTGCCTTGAAGATTTGGAGACACTACTTATACGGTGAGAAATGCTATATTTATACGGATCATAAAAGTTTGAAATATCTACTTTCCCAAAAAGAATTGACTTTGTGATAGAGACAGTGGATCAAGCTTTTAAAAAATTATGATTGTGCCATAGACTATCATCCAGGAAACGCTAATGTAGTGGCTGACGCTTTGAGTAGAAAAGCCACAATTGATTTGAGAGCAATGTTTGCATAGCTGAGTATCATGATGATGGGAGCTTGATAGCTGAATTGAAAGTTAAACCAGTGATCTTCGACCAGATTAAATCAGCTGAATTGAAAGATGACAAATTGTTGAAGAAAAGAGAAATGATACAGACTGGTACGGTAGAAAATTTCAGCATTGATGCACATGGATGCTTAAGGTACCGAGATCAAGTTTGTGTTCCTACTAAATCTGAATTGAAAGAGTTAATACTCCGAGAGGCACACGATGGTTCATTTACTTTACACTCGGGAGGCACAAAGATGTATCGTGATCTACGAGATCTGTATTGGTGGCCCAGAATGAAAAGAGATATAGTTGAATATGTTGGTAAATGTCTTACATGTCAGCGAGTAAAGGCGGAACATCATGTTCCTACTGGATTGCTTCATCCTATTAGTATTCCTGAGTGGAAATGGGATCGCATCACAATAGATTTTGTTACGGGATTGTCACTGTCGGCGAGAAAAAAGAATGTCATTTGGGTAATTGTTGATCGACTTACAAAATTAGCTCACTTTATAGCAGTTAGAGCAGATTGGTCATTGCAGAAGCTTGCAGAAGTGTATATTCGAGAATTTGTTAAATTGCATGGTATTCCAATATCTATAATCTCAGATTGAGATCCTCGATTTACATCAAGATTTTGGAGACAGTTACATAAGTCACTAGGCACACGGCATAATTTCAGCACAGCATTTCATCTGCAGACTGACGGACAATCCAAACGGGTAATTCAAATATTAGAAGAAATGCTTCGCGCTTGCATCATTGATTTTGAATCAGGTTGGGAACATTATTTACCTTTAACTGAATTTGTGTATAATAATAGCTTCCAATCAAGTATTCAGATAGCTCGTATGAAGCATTGTATGGACAAAGATGTAGATCACCTGTGTGTTGGACCGAACTGAATGAAAGAAAAGTGATTGGTCCGGAATTGATTCAAGAAATAGAAGAGACAATCAAGAAAGTAAAAGAGAGATTAAAAGCTGCATTTGATAGACAAAAGTCCTTCATTGATTTGAAACGATGGGACATTGAGTATTCAGTTGGGGATAAAGTATTTCTTAAAGTTTCTCCATGGAAAAAAGTGTTGAGATTTGGTCGGAAAGGTAAATTGAGCCCTCGTTACATTGGGCAGTATGAAATTGTACAGAGAATCAGACCAGTTGCTTATTGATTAGCTTTACATCTAGAATTACAGAAGATACACGATATTTTCCATGTTTCAATGCTACGTAGATATAGGTCAGATCTTTCCCATGTCATTTCTATTCAAGATATTAAGATTCAACCGGATTTGTCTTATGAGGAAGAACCAATTGAGATTCTAGCACGGGAGATAAAAGAATTAAGAAATAAAAGGGTTCCTCTAGTGAAAGTGCTATGGAAAAGTCATAAGGTGGAAGAAGCGACTTGGGAACCAGAAGAAACTATGAGAGCTCAGTACCCCATCTATTCTCAATTAAATTTCGAGGACGAAATTTATTAAGCGGGAGAAATGTAACGACCCATATTTCACGTGCACTGGAAAAGTGAGTTTAGGGCTTCCATCTTAGGAAAATGAGTTCGTAAATATTTATAAAAAAATATTTATGAAGTTAGTTGTGAGTTGAATTAAATTTTAATTAGGTGAATTTATTTTTTATTTAGAAGTAATTAGTAGAAAAGATTAAATTGAATAGAGCATAAAAGCTTAATAATAGAATAGAGAAAGGATAAAGGATTAAATTAGTAATTAAACTAAATTAGTGACATGTGTAAGTTAGAAAATAAATACATGTGTATTTAAATTATTAGTACAAGTGTATATAATATATAAATTTACTTATAAATTAAGTAAAAAGATATTTACTTATTATTATTATTATTTATATTTTTTTATCAATTAATTGAGATAATGACAAATGTATGGTGATGGAATATTACATGTGTACATTTGTGTATGAATACACATGTAGTATTTTTATTCGTATTAATTAGATATTTTATAATTAATTATTAATTTAGTAAATGAAAGAAATAAAATAAATTAAAGAATAAATAAAAGAAAGAAAAACAAGAAAAAGAAACAGAGAAGAAACAAAATAGAAAGAAAGAAAGAAGAAAAGAAAAGAAAAAGGAAAAATTAGGGTTTGAAAGCTTGGAAGTTAAATTGGTAAGTCAATTAAGTCCCTTTCTTAGTGATTTTGATGTTTTTGAAGTTCTAAAGTTGAATAATTTTGAATTTGTGTGAACATATTGAAAGATGATAGACTTTCAAGTAGGGTTTATGTTGAACTAATGATGAAATTAGGAGTTTAATTGATAGAAATTTTGATTTAAATTGATTAAAGGATTGAATTGTAAACAAGGTCATAAGTTTTGTGTTATAGGGATTAAATTGATAGAAATTCAAAATTATGGAAAAATGATAAAAATTTGATGGTTATATTAAAGTTTTGATAGAAATTGAATAAGGAAATAATATGAATTATTGATCGCGTGATTCGTAACAAGTAATAAATATTTATAATGAAGATCAAACCTAGACTAACTATTATCACGACGAAAAGGCAAGCGCACCTATCGAACAATAGTATAGTAATGGCAAGATCAGGATATTGTA
This sequence comes from Gossypium hirsutum, assembly GCF_007990345.1. Lineage (NCBI taxonomy): Eukaryota > Viridiplantae > Streptophyta > Magnoliopsida > Malvales > Malvaceae > Gossypium > Gossypium hirsutum. The sequence goes on along the minus strand of NC_053430.1, from coordinate 90,063,044 downwards.
CCCAAAGGAACCAAAAGTAGTAGTAATAACTATCTTTTTATTATCTAGCCTAAGAATAAAAGGGTTTGTTTTAATTAACCAATTATTTAAACTAAGAACGCACAGAGAAAAGAACTGGGGAATTGCTTTTGGGAAAATCGATTGACTTGAGACAATACCTAAGGAAAAATCCACCTAGACTGTACTTGTTATTCTGGCTCCGAATCAGACGATTTATTCATTCAACTTGTTCCGTAGAGATCCTTAAGTTATGTTATTATCCCTATTTAAAACTAATAATGTCTAATCCTTAGATTGAATAACTGAGACTTTTCTCTATTTAACACTCTAGGGTTGCATTAACTCGATCTATGGATCCCCTTATTAGGTTTTACCCTAATTCGACAAAATCTTGTCACCCTATTTCTAGGCATGCAATCAACTCCGCTTAATTATGGAAAATGTACTCTTAGACAGGGTCTATTCCTCCTCTGAATAAGAGTGTGTCTTGAATCAGTATCCTGGGATATCAAAGCAAGAATTAAGAACACATAATTAAGAACAAGTTAAATATTTATCATACGATTCAGAAAATAATAACAAGATTCGTCTTAGGTTTCATTCCCCTTAGGTATTTAGGGGATTTAGTTCATAACTAAATAAGAAAACATCTCAGAAGAATAAAGAATACAAAACATAAAGAAAACCCAAAACTCCTGAAGGGGAATTGAGGAGAGATATTCAGTCTTGATGATGAATTCGGCTTCTGAGATGGATCAATTAGCTTCCTTGGGGTAATTCCTTACCCCTCTTCTCCGTCTCCCCTTTTCTCCTCCTCTAGAGCGTATTTATAGGTTTTGGAATGCCTAGAAACCCTCCAAAGTGGCCTTTTCCGAATTGGACTTAACTTGGGCTTAGCAGGGACACGCCCGTGTGACACGGCTGTGTGACGTGATTTCCAGGCCGTGTTCGATCCGTTAAATTGCGCACGATCGTGTGGGTCAATGGCCAGCTTGTATGAATCGTGAAAGCCTTGGTCGACACCCTCGAAAGACACGAGCATGTGAGCTGCCCGTGTGGCAAGGCTTAGACAGTGACATCTTCTCGATTTGGTCAGTTTTGTCCCTTTTTGGCTCGTTTTTGGCTCCTTTTGACTCTTGGTGCTCTCTTGAGTACAAAACATGAAATTAAAGCATGAGGAGCATCGAATTCACCAATTCTAATGAGAAATCATCTGTAAAATGCATTAAACATGGGGTAAAAATATGTATAATTTACGATTTATCAAATACCCCCACACTTAAGCATTTGCTTGTCCTCAAGCAAAATTCTCAACTCATAATCAGAATAAATCCTTCTTAACTTATAATTTCTATTAATAATATCTCAAATTAATCCATAGGTAATCATACATTGAGAATTTAACTAAAAGAACATAAAAGTTTCAATCATTCCAAGTTGATATTTTTATCCCTAAAATATAGATGTCTTCCCTCATCTAGGTAATTACCTTTAATTCAGAATATCACAGAGTTTTACATCCTCACTAAAGATTCACTCAAATCACTCGACGTTTTTTAAGGACAATAAAGGAAGCACTCAATAGTCAATAATGGGAAGTCATTACCATAGGCTTGCATGAAAATCAAATCTCCACCACTTTAATTTTAAGATGATACATCAATCAAAAGGTCTTTAGAGGGTTGTCATAAGGCTTGGTTAGGGGGTGTGGTCACAAGTTGAAGAAAGAGTTAGAATCGAGATTGAATTGAAAAGTTTTCTAACTAGAAAAAGAGTTAATCATCACTTGCATACAACAGAGCTTCTCTCAGAATATGAAATTACAGATATGCATACATAGTTTTTTTTTTTAAGAACAAGTTAAATAATATAGACTAAATATCAAGAACAAAACATAGCTAGACAATCCATTCAACTCAAATCTCGACAAAAATAAGGATTAATTTAGGGGATTTCAACAATAATGGTTTAAAGGTTAATATTAAGGGTAATACAAGAATTGGTTTGTTGGGCTCAAGGGGGTTTACTAGGGGTTAATCGTGGAGGTAGGCTTTTCATGGCATGAGTGGGTTAATCTTAAGTGCCTTAATCATTTTGATATATCAAATCGAATGGTGTGGTCTTGACATGCATAATCAAGCAAGTTCTAGAATAACAGTTCAATACTGACGCACTCAAAGCAATAATAAAAGTGAGCATGAAAGGATGAATAGATGCTCAAAAGGCTCAAAAATCTCACAAAAAATTATGGCTTTTTGATGTTTAGACTCGTGAATTCTAATTCAAAGTAATACCTAGACTTGGGGAAACAACCTCTAATTTAATTTCTTAAAAAAAATCAACTATGGTCGTAGAGGTTCATTAGGCCATAAGTCCTGCGCCAAAAGAATATTATATCTAGTGGTAGCTATGGTCGTGGTCGAGCAAGACATGGCAGTCGTGGAGAGCCTTCCCCGGTGGAGTTGTAGTTCCTATGTGATGATGAGCTTAGGAGTTCTATATAACTGTGATAAAATCAGGAACTTTTTAGGAGATATTAGGAAGTATAAGGATTCGAAAAGAAATAACCGAAATAAAGAATAAAAATAAAATTCTAAAATCTAATAAAAATAATAGAAATAGTTTCAATAATAAGTAAAAACAGAAAGTAATTAATAAATATTTCTAAACATCTTCATCACTGGATGGTTCGCGAGGCAGGACTGGCGATGAGATGGAAAGGTGCTGACAACTCTGCCGTAGAGTAGCATCAATGTTGTCAAATTGTTGAAAACACTGAAGCTCGAATCGGGTGAGGTTCTCAGAGATGTTAGCATATGAAGCTGCCACATGAACTGAACAAAAGGGTAGTGGTGGCTGAGAATAGGGATCAATGAGTGGAGAAGGGGAGATTTCGGCTAGGGCTTTGGAAAGGAAGAAGAAAATGAATAGTGATTTGCTTATATAGGGGGGAGGCCGCACGTCCTAGGGCCACGCCCGTGTACTTATGAGGGTGAGCCCGTGTGTTTCGTATTTTGCAATTTTAGGTCGTGGTTGGTTATTCTCCCATGCCTGTGTGTCTTGGGCGTGTGTGGTACACAGCCATATTGCACGGCCGTGCCTAGCTTTGTTCGCTTCTCCCACACCCGTGTGTTATGGTAGCATGCCCATGGATTGTTGTACACGGCTGAAGGGCACGGGCGTGCCGCCCACCTATGTTGAAGAAACAGAATCAAGCCTTGTCCCCTGGCACGCCCTTAGGTTTCCATCCCCACGCCTATGTTTTTCCTATGGGGTGCACCCACGGCCATGTTGCACGGCCGTGGGCATTTATCGCACCCCGTGTTTTGGGGAAATCATTTACCCTGTTTTCGTACGGTCGTATCGCACGGACATGTTTCCCTCCGTGTTGGGCACACGGCCTTAAGCACGGCTATGTGATGCTGGGAACCTATGCTTCAAATACTCTGTTAGTGACCTAAATATATAAAACTTGAATTTAAAATAATTTAAAATGGTTAGTACTCGGGTTTCCTTTCGAGAAGCGCTTGTTTATAGTCTAAGCTCAACTGTTACCTTGTTAGTATACTCAAGACGGTTTGTGGAGTCGTAACTCCTCTCCATCGACTTTAAAATCCTCACCATTATAAAGTTTGAAACGTTGTCCGTTTACTTTGAAAGTACCATATGATGGGTGACTTACCTTTATCATGCCATATGGATGAATAGATTGAATTACGAAGGGTCCTGACCATCATGATTTTAGGTTCCCGGGAAACAATTTGAGTCTTGAGTTGTTTAGTAAGACAAGATCTCCAACTTCAAATTGTTTTCGTTGCTTTAAACGAACATCATGGCGCTTCTTTGTTGCTTCCTTGTATAGGCATGAATTTTTATATGCATTGGCTCGCCATTCATCTAGCTCGTTCAGCTGCATCAACCTGTTTTTTCCTGCAAGTTTGGGATCAAGGTTTAGAAATTTAATAGCCCAAAAAGCTTTATGCTCTAGTTCGAATGAGAGATGACAACTTTTTCCATAAATAAGTCTGTAAGGTGATGTCCCTATAAGACTCTTAAAGCGGTTCTGTAAGCTCATAAGGCATCGTCTATTTTTGTTGCCCAGTCTTTTCTGTTTTATTCTACCATTTTTTCAAGGATCCGTTTGAGTTCTCGGTTTGCTACTTCATCTTGTCCATTAGTTTGAGGATGGTATGGGGTGGCCATTCTATGATGAACTCCGTATTTCTTAAGGGTTTTTTCAAATTGGGTATTACAAAAATGAGTGCCCCTGTCGCTGATAATTGCTCTAGGTGTTCCGAATCTCGAAAAGAGATTTTTAAGGAAACGTACTACCACTCTAGCATCATTAGTAGGTAGAGCTTGAGCTTCTACACATTTGGACATGTAGTCAACTGCTACTAAGATATATTTATTTCCAAATGAACTGGGGAATGGGCCCATGAAATCGATACCCCACACGTCAAATATTTCACAAAAAAACATATAGTTTTGAGGCATTTCATCACGTTTAGATATGTTACCTGTCCGTTGGCATTTGTCACATAAAGTAACATATCTAATAGCGTCTTTGAATAACGAAGGCCAATAAAAACCTGATTCAAGTAATTTGTGTGCGGTCTTTGTTCCACTATAGTGTCCTCCGGTTGCCCATGAGTGGCAGTGTTCCAATATTTTTGATATTTCTGATCCTGTAATGCATCTTCTGATAACTTGATCTGTACATCTGCGAAACAGAAATGGATCGTCCCAAAAGTAGTTTTTTACATCATTAAAGAATCGCTTTTTTTGCTAGTGTGTTAACCATTTTCGGATAATGTTAGCAGCTAAAAAATTCGAGATGCCTGCAAACCAAGGTACCTTGGAGTCAGATACAATGAAAAATTATTCTTCAAGGAACGAATCATTTATTTCCACGTCATCTAGTTCTCTGGTATTGGTTTTCTCGAGCCTGGATAGATGATCAGCCGCTAGATTTTCAGCTCCTTTCTTGTCCTGAATTTCCAAGTCAAATTCCTGCAAAAGGAGAATCCATCGGATGAGTTGAGGTTTTGCATCAGTTTTAGTTAAAAGATAGCGAAAGGAGGAATGGTCAGTGTAAACAACAACTTTAGACAATATGAGATATGATCGAAATTTATCAAAAGCAAAAACCACAGCTAGCAACATTTTTTTCGTGGTAGTATAGTTTTCTTGTGCAGCCGTTAAGATTTTGCTGGCGTATTAGATAGGTTGAAAATGCTTGTCTCTTCGCTGTCCCAGTAATGCACCTACTGCAAAATCACTCGCATCACACATTAGTTCAAATGGAAAGTTCCAATCAGGTGCAATTATAATTGGAGCATTAATTAATTTATCCTTTAAAGTATTAAATGCTTCTAAACATTCCTGATTGAAGTGAAAAGGTATATCTTTTTCTAGCAATTTAGTTAAATGCTTAGCTATTTTAGAAAAATCCTTAATGAATCTTCTATAAAAACCAGCATGTCCTAAAAAGCTTCTAATAGCCTTAACTAAACTAGGAGGTGGTAATTTCTCGATTGTTTCTACTTTAGATTTATCCACCTCAATCCCTTTACTAGAAATTTTATGCCCTAGTACAATACCTTATTGAACCATGAAGTGGCATTTCTCCCAGTTAAGCACAAGGTTTGTTTCTTCATATCTTATTAAAACTCGTTTTAAATTTTTAAGGCAGAGATGGAAAGAGTTACCGAATATCGAAAAATCATCCATGAAGACTTCCATGATATCTTCCATGAGTTCGTCTAATATAGCTATCATACAGCGTTGAAAAGTAGCAGGGGTATTACATAATCCAAAAGGCATTCTACGATAAGCGAACATACCATATGGGCATATGAATGTCGTCTTTTCTTAATCTTCAAGAGATATTGGGATTTGGAAGTAACCAGAGAGTCCGTCTAGGAAGCAGTAATACATGTGTCCGGATAATCTTTCTAACATTTGGTCAATGAATGGCAAGGGAAAGTGATCGTTTCTTGTGGCATCATTTAGTTTCCTGTAGTCTATGCAAACTCTCCATCATGTAACCGTTCTTGTTGGGATTAGCTCATTCTTCTCGTTGGTCACAACCATCATGCCTCCTTTCTTGGGGACAACCTGCACTGGACTTACCCAAGAACTGTCAGAAATAGGATAAATAACTCCAGAATCTAGAAGTTTAATTACCTCAGCTTTTACAACTTCCTTCATGTTGGGGTTCAGACATCTTTGAGCTTGCACACATGGTTTGTATTCATCTTCCATTAAAATTTTGTGGGTGCAAAAAGAAGGACTGATTCCTTTAATGTCAGAAATTTTCCATGCTATGGCCTTCTTATGTTCTTTTAATACTTGGATTAATTCCTCTTTCTCCTTGGGTTGCAAATTAGAAGCAATAATAACTAGTAATATAGAATTATTTCCAAGGAATGCATATTCTAAATGGTTTGGTAATTGTTTAAGTTCCAGTTTTGGAGGCTCCTCAATCGAGGGTTTTTGCTTAAGTTCATCGTTGATCTTAATACCCTCGTATTCTACTTGTCTTGATAGATGGTTATTAGGTTCCTCACCTATCTCCTCGTCTTGAGCTGGACACGGTTCTGTTGTCTCCTCTTGTACAATTTCCTGAAAAGAGTCTTGAGTAATATGATCAATAGAGTCAATGAAATAACATGAATCATTTTGTTCCCTAGAGAATCTCATAGCATCATAAATTTTAAAGATCATTTCCTCATCACCTACTTTAAGTACCAATTTACCATCACCCACGTCAATCACGGCTCTAGCAGTGGCTAGGAATGGGAGCCCTAAAATTAAGGGTACTTCCACATCTTCATCCATGTCAAGCACAACAAAATCAATAAGGAATATAAATTTGTCTACTTTTATGAGTATGTCTTCTATAATACCCCTGGGATATTTAATAGATCTATCGGCTAATTGAATACTCATCTTAGTGGGTTTAGGTTCCCCAAGACCAAGCTGTTTGAACATTTTATAGGGCATCAAATTAATACTAGCGCCTAAATCAACTAGTGCTTTTTCAATATTCAGATTACCAATTAAGCAAGGGATAGTAAAACTTCCTGGATCTTTTAGTTTGGTTGGGAGCTTATTTTGGAGTATGGCGGAGCACTCCTCGTTGAGTTCTACTATAGATAAGTCCTCAAACTTCCTTTTATTCGTTAAAAGCTCCTTTAAAAATTTTGCGTATATAGGCATCTGCGAGATAGCTTCAACAAAAGGTAAGTTGATATGTAATTGCTTAAAAAGTTCAAGAAACTTACCGAATTGTGCATCAATATGATCTCTTTTTAATTTTGCTGGATATAGAACCGGTGGTGAATATTCCTCCGGTACTGGTTTGTCACTATTTTCGGGTTTTTCTTCCCTTCTTTCGCTTTCCACGGCTTCTTGTGCTAACTTTTTTTTTAGATTTCACTAATATTTTCCCACTCCTTAGTGTAACTGCTTTGACATTCTCTCTAGATTTGGTATTACTAAATAAACTTTCTGGTGGTCTTTCCGAGATTAGTTTAGACAGCTGGCTTATCTGAGTTTCGAGTCCTTGGATCGATGCTTGTTGATTCTTAAGTGTTGTCTCGGTATTTTGGAAACAGGTTTCTGACACCGAGATGAATTTAGAAAGCATCTCTTCAAAGTTTGGTTTCTTCTCCTGTTGATAAGGTGGCTGTTGAAATCCCTGAAGATTTTGTGGCTTTTAATTTCCTTGACCACCCCAGGAGAAATTTGGGTGGCTCCTCCAACCTGTATTATAAGTATTACTGTATGGGTTATTTTGAGATTTAAAGTTTTTGTTACCCATATAGTTGACTTGTTCTTCTTCAGTTGTAGGATTGAAGGATTGGTATTCTGTATGCACACCTCCTCCACTTGAGTCACACCTCATTACTAGATGTACCTGCGTAGAACCAAGAAAACTATCAATCTTTTTATTGAGAAGTTCTACCTGATTAGAGATCATGGTGACTGAATCGATGTTATAGACGCCGGCTATTTTCGTTGGCTTTGTCCTCATAACTTTCCACTGATAGTTATTCAGTGACATCTCCTCTATAAATTCATAGGCATCTTCCGGTGTTTTATTGTTAATGGTTCTGCCAGCAGCTGCGTCAATCATTTGTCTTGTCGAAGTATTCACACCATTGTAGAACATTTGAACTTACAGCCAAAGCAGTAACCCATGGTGAGGGCACCTTCTCAGTAAGTCCTTGTATCTCTCCCATGCATCGTAAAGTGTTTCTAAATCCATCTGCACAAAAGAAGAGATATCATTACATAATTTAGCTGTTTTAGCCGGCGAAAAATATTTTAGTAAAAATTTCTCAGTCATTTGTTCCCAAGTAGTGATAGACCCTTGTGGTAACGAGTTCAACCACTGTTTAGCTTTGTTTCTCAGTGAAAAGGGAAATAACCAAAGATGAATGGCATCATCAAAAACGCCATTGATTTTGAATGTATCGCAAAATTCAAGAAAGTTCGCTAAGTGCGTGTTAGGATCCTCGTCTTGCAAACCATCAAACTGAACAAACTGCTGTATCATCTGAATGGTGTTAGGTTTTAGTTCGAAATTATTCGCAGCTATAGTAGGTCTAACTATACTAGACTCAGTTCCTGTAAAAGAAGGTTTAGCATAGTCATACACAGTACGTGGAGCAGGATTTTGATTAGCTGCAATTGTAGGAGGCAGCTGATTGCCTGGGTTTTCAGCCATCTCGTCGGTTGGGCTTTGAGTATTGTCTTCTCACTCGTTCTCCGTGTATCGTAAACTACGCCTTATTTCTCTTTAATTTTTGTGAATTGTACAATCGATTTCTTCATCAAAAAGTAATGGTTCTGACGGGTTTCTTCAAGTCATAAACTATAAAAACCTGCCAAGAGAGAGAAAAAGAAAATTAATAAATAATAAAATAAAATAAAATTGCAAGAAAAATAAATGGCTAAATTAATAAAAAATTTAGTGTTCCTAATATTCCAATTCCCCAGCAGCGGCACCAAAAACTTGATCGCGTGATTCGTAACAAGTAATAAATATTTATAATGAAGATCAAACCTAGACTAACTATTATCACGACGAAAAGGCAAGCGCACCTATCGAACAATAATATAGTAATGGCAAGACCAGGATATCGTACCCAAGGGAACCAAAAGTACTAGTAATAACTATCTTTTTATTATCTAGCCTAAAAATAAAAGGGTTTGTTTTAATTAACTAATTATTTAAACTAAGAACGCATAGAGAAAAGAATTAGGGAATTGGTTTTGGGAAAATCGATTGACTTGAGACAATACCTAAGGAAAAATCCACCTAGACTGTACTTGTTATTCTGGCTCCGAATCGGATGATTTAGTCATTCAACTTGTTCCGTAAAGATCCCTAAGTTATGTTATTATCCCTATTCAAGACTAATAACGTCTAATCCCTAGATTGAATAACCGATACTTTTCTCTAATTCACACTCTAGGGTTGCATTAACTCGATCTATGGATCCTCTTATTAGGATTCACCCTAATCCGACAAAATCTTGTCACCTTATTTTTAGGCGCGCAATCAACTCCGCTTAATTATGACAAATGTACTCTTAGACAGGGTCTATTCCTCCTCTGAATAAGAGCGTGTCTTAAATCAGTATCCTGGGATATCAAAGCAAGAATTAAGAACACATAATTAGAACAAGTTAAATATTTATCATACGATTCAGAAAATAATAACAAGATTCGTCTTAGGTTTCATTCCCCTTAGGTATTTAGGGGATTTAGTTCATAACTAAATAAGAAAACATCTCAGAAGAATAAAGAATACAAAAAATAAAGAAAACCCAAAACTCCTGAAGGGGAATTGAGGAGAGATATTCAGTCTTGATGATGAATTCGGCTTCTGAGATGGATCAATTAGCTTCCATGGGTTAATTCCTTACCCCTCTTCTCCGTCTCCCCTTTTCTCCTCCTCTAGAGCGTATTTATAGGTTTTGGAATGCCTAGAAACCCTCCAAAGTGGCCTTTTCCGAATTGGACTTAACTTGGGCTTAGCAGGGACACGCCCGTGTGACACGGCTGTATGACGTGATTGCCAGGCCGTGTTCGATCCGTTAAATTGCACACGATCGTGTGGGTCAATGGCCAGGCCATGTGAATCGTGAAAGCCTTGTTCGACACCCTCAAAAGACACAGGCGTGTGAACTGCCCGTGTGGCAAGGCTTAGGCCGTGTCATCTTCTCGATTTGGTCTGTTTTGGCTCCTTTTGACTCTTGGTGCTCTCTTGAGTACAAAACATGAATTTAAAGCATTAGGAGCATCGAATTCACCAATTCTAATGAGAAATCATCTATAAAATGCATTAAACATGGGGTAAAAATATGTATAATTTACGGTTTATCAATTATAAAAAGGGAAGAAGATGAAAATAGTTAGGATAAATTTGGGATTTAGGTTAAAGTTGCATGGAAAGTTATTATTTTCTATAAAATATGTGTGTTATTAATTAATTATAATTATGCTAATTTTCGTAGCAAACAAAGAAACCAAGACATTGAATGTGAAGGGAAAGGAAAAAGTGATCGAGGAGTAGCTCGAGAAAATATCGGTTTGTATTACCTTAATTCAATTTATTTATTATTAAATGTTTAATTTCAATATATGTGCATGAAAAATGAAATTGAGGTAAGTAGTGATATTTGAATTGAATGAGAATTGGATTTAATTGATGAATGTATACGTGTGTGAAATTGAATTGTTATTGTGATTGATTTGAATTCGAATGATTCTGATACCCTATTAACTAGTCGGGCTAGGGTGGATATAGTTGGCATGCCATAGGATAGGAAGAATTCAAGGATTCTTCAACCTCGAGTCGATGAGACACTTGGTGTGTCATATTTACTTTGGATAGATTCGATGAGGCGTTGGTCGACACTTTTCTTTGGCTTAGCCGATGAGACGTTGGTCGTCACTTATTTGCTTCGAACTATCCGATGAGGCGTTGGCCGCCAGTCTGGTGTATTTGGTTGGATCCGTGTATCCTCCAAAGTCCGAGTGATGTTAATAGGGGAAATATATGTGAAGAGAAAAATTAAATGAAATTGATAAATTAAATTATTGAATGAAATGAGAAATACAATTTGAGCTATGAGATTGCAGGCATAAAACCAAGGCTCATGAATTATTCATATTTGAATGTGAATTGGATATTTATATGTGATTGAGAGATGAACCAAAGGTTCATGAATAGTAGGTAATCTTATTGATGAGATATTGAATCAAATAATGAAAATGATACAGTGGAAATATGATACCTTAGTATGAATTATATGTATGATTTGTTAATTATCTATGCATGTTTATAATATTTTATATTTGCTATAATTTGAATTATGGTAATACCACTGAGTTTTTCCAGTACTCAGCGTACACTTTATTTCCGTGCGCAGGCTAGGTAAAGTTGAAGTTCGGTACAACATCTGAGTCGATCCCGACCTCAGCTTAATTTTTGGTGATGAATCTATCTTTTAGAAGTGTGGCATGTATTAGGTTTTGTTTAGTCACCTTAATATATTTATGTTTTGGGTGTAAGTAATTTGTAACTATTAAGAAGTATTTGAAATGAATAGATGAATGTTATTTGATCAAGATTTATAAGTCAATGTATTGGGCATGAATTAGGAGTGTTTGATATGTGAAAATAGCTTTAAAATGGTGAAAAATCATGTTTTCACACGGCCAAGTCACATAGGCATCTGCCCAAGCCGTGTGGCAAAGTCAGAATTGCCCACAGGTTAGTCCCACGGTCGTGTGAGAAAGCCAGATCTGCCCACAGGCTAGCCCCACGGCCATGGGAGCCCCACGGGCAGGCCACACGAGCATGTCCCAGGCCACACGGGCGTGTGCCCCTATTCTCAAGGAAAAGTTTCCAAAGTTCTCGGTTTAATCCCAAATCACTTCCTAAGTATATTTTGGGTCTCGTGGGTCCATATTAGGGACTTAAAGGTGGAATTTGAGAAATTTTAAATTGAAATATAGATTTATGACTCGGTGTTGTTCGTTATTAATATTTAATTCTGGTAATGCTTCGTAACCCTATTCCGACAATGGGTTGGGGTTAAGGGGTGTTACATATTTTATTTTATTTTATTTTGGATTTGTTATAAGTATTAAGTTATTTATTTATTTTTATGGATTATTCTTTTTGAAAAGAGGTAAAAAATTCTTTTCTCACATTCTCTTCTTCCTCTTTCAAACGTTTTTTTCTTGGATGTTTCTTGCCACTTTTGTTTTTGAATTCTTGTTTTTCGTCTGAAGGGAGACAATATTCGTGCGTTTCTATTAGTCGCATTCTGAATCAGGTAGGTTTTTCTCTTGGATTGGTGATGGAATTGCATTAATTTCTTTTTGATTCATAATTGAAACTCTTATAGCTCAATTGGTTTGCTTAATTGAGGTTTCTGAATTGGCTTGGTGGAGTGAGTCGAATGATTCTAAGTGCTTGTTTTTCATGTAAGGTGTGTGTTCGGAGACCTTTCCTTTTTGTTATCGAATTTGTGACTTGTTTTCGTGAAATTTGACATAATTTGTGTGTTTTTTAAATTGACCAATCAAAGGGTCAAATTTCATGGAATGGCTTGAAATTATGAGTGTTTTTGGTGTATTTTTTAGTTACTGAGGGTTAAGGGATCGTTTTGGCAACAAATGCACGTTCTGTAGCCAATTTCGATGTGGTTTTGTGACTACACGGGTGCGTACATGGCGTGTGCATTTGGGAATTAAGGTTTTTGAGCAATTTTTGGTGCCACATGGCCTAGCCAGACGGTCGTGTGGCTAAATTTGGGGATTTTAGTCAAATTTCACATTGGCGTGTAAGACTTCCATATGGCCGTGTCTCCCTGCACCTTATTTTAGCCAATTTGGACAGAGAGTTACTATAACACCCCACACCCATGCCCTACGCCGGGACATAATATGAGGCGTTATTAAACTTAAACACATGCATTTAAACGTTTCTGAGTCACCAAGACTTGATCAAATTTAAAACTTTATTGAACTTTGTTAAATCTCCTTAATATTGGCCTACGAGGTCTCAAACATTCATTGGAAGCCATTCGGAACCAACTCGAGTCCTTAAACCGACTTAATAAAAATGACCCTTAAAACAAGGCACACGCTTGTGTGGAAGGGCAACACGCCCGTGTGGATTAAATTCTAAATTCGAACCTACATGGGTTTTCACACGGCCTGACACACGCCCATGTCCATTGTCCATGTCCCTCACACGGCCATGACACGTCCGTGTCTAAAAACCTAGACATTCTATTTCTGATGTCAGGATCCAATAAGGGGTATACGACCAAGGCACACGCCCGTGGCCAGAAGCCGTGTCCTCCACACGGCTGAGACAGACGGCTATGTCTCTGCCCGTGTGTTTACTACCATGCATTCTGACTTGCAAATTTTACGTGCAGGGGACACACGGCTGAACAACACACCCATGGGGCTGACTGTGTGTCACACACGGCCTAGACACATTCCTGTGTGTCTACCTGTGTGGACAATATAAGCTATCTACCAAGCCTTTGCCACCTTGAAACACAATCTAACATCAACCAACATATCAAAGTTTAACTTAATATGATTTATCAACTAAACAACCATAGTGAAGACCTATATACATTACTTATATTCAACCATGCCAACAATTTCACATTCATGAAAGACTATCTTGCATAAATATATAAAATTTCAATATTAGCCATTTTCCATGGCCTTATACAAAATGAATCAAATGCTAAAGTAAGCCAACACATTTGGCCAATTAACAATGACACGGAACTCAAAAGTCAGGGTCATATACATGCCATAATCAAAATAAGAGATCTAACTATACCAAGTGCTTCGGATGATAGTGTGATCGATGCCTCCAACGTACGATGATCCTCGAGCTAATTAGGCTGCACTATAAGAAAATGGAAAAGAAAGGGAGTAAGCATAAAGCTTAGTAAGTTGCATGCAAAAACAACTTTACCATTCATCATCATGCTCATAGTACAAAAGTAGGCATAAGCACAACTTACTCATCACTATCCAATACAATTCACATAGCATATATTGAGCTCACATCTCATACATTTCAAATAGATACTTGTACCACTCACAGCATGGTTTTACTTTTCTTATTTAACTTAAACTGTAACTCCCATCCTTGAACCATTTGGAATGCTATCGAATATTCATTAAGCCTCAAACATAGGGTATAATGCCGATGCCATGTCCCCGACATGGTCTTACACTGGCTCATCTATCAAGTCGATGCCATGTCCCAGACATGGTCTTACATTGACTATCGAAATTGAGGCCGACGCCATGTCCCAGGCATGGTCTTACACTAGCTCTCACATATCCATGCTGATGCCAGACATGGTCTTACACTGACACCTCTATACGTGCCGATGCCATGTCTCAGACATGGTCTTACACTGACACATCTCGTAGCCGATGCATGTCTCAGACATGTCTTACACTGGCTTACATCTCGAGGCCGATGCATGTCCCAGACATGTCTTACACTAGCTCTCGTGTCAATGTCGATGCCATGTCCCAGACATGGTCTTACGCTGGCTCTCATAATGTAGCCGATGCATGCCCCGGACATGTCTTACACTAGCACACAAATAACCCGAATGTCATGGCATGAATATCTGATTTATTTCCTAAGGTTCAAACGGAAGTTCTACTATCTTAATATTCATCATACATAACCATTTCCACAAACAAGCAATTTATGATATATCAATTCAAACACATATAATAACAATGTGGTTGTATTATTTACATACAACTTACCTCGTAATACAAAATGTAGACGACTAGTTTAGCTTAGTCCACTTGATTTGTTTTTCCCCGGTCTAGGCCCGGATTTTGTAATTCTTGATCTATAATGATAAAAATTCACAAATTTAATCATTTTATTAATCTAGGTACTCAATAATTTAAAAATTGGACAAATTGACCATTTTTCCCTTATACTTTTACAAAATAAGCATTTTAACCCTAGGTCTGAAAATCAATTTTTATTGAACTTCTTCATATCTTAAGCCTAGCCGTACCCTTTTTACTCTTATAGTAACCCAAAATTTCCATTATTTCTCGCATTTATCATCAAATTTTCAACTTATGCAAAATGGTTCCTAGTTAGGGTTTCTATGAAAACTACTTCACAAAAGTTGTTTATTACACAACCATAACTCATATTCTTCATAAAATTTTAGAAAATAACATGAACACTTTCATGGTAAAACCCTAGAATTTCAACCATTTTTCAAAATAGTCCCTTTATTTGAAAGCTCATGCTACAAGGGTTCTAAAAGTATAGAAATATACAAGAAAAGCCCTTAAAATCACTTACTTGCAAAGGCTTTAAGTTCTTGAAATTTTTCAAGCTTCCATGGAAATTTTCTTAGAGGAAAATCGGTGGAGAAGAAGGACCAAAGCAAAAAAAAAAAAAAGATGATAGCCTTTTTCTTAGGTTTTATTTTAATCAATTTAGGCCACCTAACTTTGACTTTTTCATCCCTTTTGTCCCTATGGCCAGCCAACTCCATTTTAAGGGTCTATTTTCCCTTTAAAGACCCCAGATTTGGGTTCTCTAGATATTCGACACCCTTAGCTATCAAAATAGGCCTTTTGCACTTTATGTAATTTAGTCTTTTTTTTGCAATTAAGCTCACAAACGCTAAAATTTAGGTCTTTTGCACTTGATCCCGAAAGATGTTTATGTTTATGTCTTGTGTTATGAAAATGAAACGGGTGAGAAAAGGTAATGAAATGGTAAGTTCACAATTGAAATGTAATGTGATAAGATAAAAGGATTGATAAATCAAAGGACTTATGTATATGTGAGAAATTTACTTATGCTAAAGGTGAATTTACTAATGTCATGAATAATCATACTAATTCATGAATTCATAATGTAATTAAGTTTATGCTAAGTACATGGAATGAAAAGTAATTAAGTGGAATGATTCATCATTTTAAGAAAAGATTGATGATTATGTAGTACAACTTATAAGATCTTATTATGTTATAAATAGAAAGTATATGTGAGTTGATAGTTTTATAGTTTGATAAATCTTGTGGCATTGGTAAAGCTTTACATTTGTCGTATAAATTTCATATATATGATGAAATGTTATGTTTAATATTCATACGAGCTTACTAAGCATTCATTGCTTACTTAGTTATTTTACTTTACTTTATAGATTATCGACAGCTCAATCGAGTTGGAAGCTTGTCGGAGATCTATCACACTATCCAGCGATTATATCGGTAGATTTTGATGTCTTGATCAAGGTTATAATGCCATGTATAGGTGGTCTTGTGTTTGATGAACTAGTCGTTTTGTTTGGCTTGTAAATATGGTAATATGGTTGGTATGCTTTTAGAATTTGATGCCTTGATCGTTGTTTTTTTATTGCCAAATTGATGCATGGGTTAAATGTCCAAATTTGTATGTGTTGGCATGGTTAAAATATGGTCAATTAGGTTATGTGTTGATATGGAATTTAGTTAAGGTTGTTTGGATGAAACATTATCATTTTGATGCAAATATAAGTATGAATGTTTGGTTGTAATTGAGGTGCCTAAATGACATATTGGTTTAATGGACTTATGGTATATTGAAATGGTCTTATTATGCATATTTTGGCATGTCTTGGTGCCTTGATCTTAGGTTCATTTGCTATGTTGGTGCTTGTTGAAATTGGGTGAAAGAAAAGGCTTGATTTTGGCCTATTTCTTGTCCACACGGCCTAAAACATAGGTGTGTGTCTCAGCCATGTACGACACAGTCGTGTCGCTTGGCTGTGTGACCCAAGTTAGTGAGTTACACAAGTACGGACATAGGCTGGGACACGGATGTGTGTTCCTATTTCGAATGTTACATGACCTGATACACAAACTTATGTCTCAACAGTGTGAACCACACAGCCTGGTCACATGGCCATGTAACCCCTGCAGTGTAAATTTTTCTACCTTTTTACTAAACTTTCTAAATGTTTTGATTTAGTCTTGGGCTGTTTCTATTGTATTTTTTTAGGGCCTCAAGGGCTCGATTAAGGGACTTTATGAATGTATTTGAATGAAATTAGAATATGTATTGCATTGATATATGAATCCAATGGTTTATTGTTCTATTTGTTCGGTAATGCTCTGTAACCCTATTTCTGCTACTGATACGAGTTAAGGGTGTTACAATATCCAACAGTCTCCCACTTGCCCTAATGAAATAGATAATTCATATTTTACAACCCCATGCTATCTACATGTTTCTCAAAACTCCTAGCTATTAGAGTTTTAATAAATGGGTACACAAGGTTATCATTTTATATAACTTTGACTACAACTACTATTCTGGTTGTTACTTCCTCCCTTATGATGTGATACTTTCTATCAGTGCTCTTCGTTCTCTTGTGGTTTCTGGTTTCCTTGGTGTTATCTATTGCCTATAATGCCCTCAACCCGACTCGATTTATCCAGTCTGGATCTCAGGAGTTACACAATACTTAACAAATTAACAAAGCAATTTACAATTTCTTATTTCTTTAAAATATTTTATTTATTAATTTAAGTGAAAAGCTTGAAATCTAAAAACAAAGGAGGTGTTTAAAATAACTTATTACATCAGTCTTGATACAGATCATTATAATATAATAGTTCGTTAACTACTAACACAAATGACATCTCCTACCTACGCCACACTTCCACTGTATGCATAATGACCCACTTCACTGCTACTCTGACGTACTCTTGGCATCGTCCCTCTTGGCACAATCTCTTTCCAAACATTTGAACAAAATAAAAAACCTTATGAGTACAAGAGTACTTAGCGAGTTTCATCACATCATACCTTGGACAATACTTTATATTCTTGGAAGAACATTTACGCGTCAACCATTATTCTAAACGACTTATATCGGGCAAATACCATTACAGTTTTGATACACACATATATATCAATTATCATACCCTTGCATACCAATTCATTCTTATCTGACTGATCAGCTGTTTAACGTTACAGCAATAATGTGCAAGTGTACACTGTCGATACAAGTATAGTAGGCAGATATGAGTTTGTCGGATATCGATCCCAGGAGGATGGTTGTCTTTTTTCTATCAATATCAGTGCAATTACTAGATAGAAATGAGATAAATTGTGAGAGTAGTTATCGAAGCCATAACTTGAAAATAATAAGATAAAATATGATAATGATAAACTTGGATCCTCAACTTGAATATTTAACAAGATACTAAGTGCTCACTAGGTATAAAATGATAGGTGATTGTCGATGCATTAAATTGCAATGAATATCTGACCAAGCTGAACTTCTATATTTAATCTAAGACTTAAACATGCACATTAGCCACACCTTCCGATGATGGCAATGGAACACTATTAAGAGCAAGTGGATTAAATTCCTCTAATTCTCAAGCAACTTCCATTGTCATGCTTGTTAGCTTGAACTTTCGGTGCACTTTCTAGTATCAATGACTGCAATATCACTTCCATACTAAAAACACTCAAACCCAAAGATTAAGTAGTAGAAGCAAGATTGAATAAAATAACATTTAAACTAGAAATCATGTATACTTCTGTACAAACATGAAATAGAAAGTAATCACCAGCATTTAGAAAAGAAATATAAAAGAAACAAGTGGAGTGTACTATTCTTAAAAAATCTCAACTTGATCTCTCAACTCCCTCTTATGCCATACTTAAGGCTCCTCGTCAAGAGCTAATCTGCACCCCTTTCACATAGGTTCACCTTTAGGTGGCTTAAGCCGCCATAGCCGAAAAGCTTCAAAAGATAGGTTGAAGAAGATAATCTCCCAAAAACAAAAAAAAAAGAACCTCCCCCCTTTTCTTTTCACATGAATATTAATATTTATTCAAATAACACAGGTGTCCTTTCATCGGAATCATGCTGCCTCTGTACTTACAAGTTAGTTGTACCAGACTGGCCAGCTCACACCTTTTTGTTCTTATCCGGATAGCTGTCAGGTGCGGCAACAATTCTTGGCGCAATCTAGAAATACTCATGCAGTGACATTAGTACCAAAACATGATGAAATTAAGGATGAATAAGTTAAGATCCACTGAGTTATAAAATGCAAATTACTAAACTGAAAATGCTAAAATATGTGCTAAAAAAAACTAAGGGGACAAATTAACCAATAAGTACGGAGAAAACATATGTTCTTTCTAGTACTATCACTGACTAACTGAAGATACTTTCAAACATTTTTTAATTCCCTTTATTACATAAGTACTTATTAGAAGAGCATACCCTCAGAACTCATTTTATACAGACCACATCCTATTACTTGCACTTATCTCAGAATAATTGATCACAAACATAATTCATTAGTGGATGCATACATATTTTGGCGAATACATATGCAAATCTGAGTACCATTAAACTATTAATCAAATCATAATTTGAATCAATGCCACACAACTTATACTGATAATATACTATGTAAATCAATCAGATGACTTCCATGACATCATACTCCAGAAACCCAGATGCTCAAAATAATCAATAATCAAATTTCATATGGTTTCAAATGAAGTCATTATACTACCAACATATGAAAGATTCCAAATAACTCCGGTTCATCCATTTCATATCACAAATGGACTCAAAATGACAATTGATTAGGTACCAATAGATACGAATACATCCATATCAAACAATATCGGACCATCATGATGGATACCTTTATTAACATACAAATACACAATTTTTTTTAAAACTTATTCAATTATTTCACAGATCTTACTAAATCCTTAACCCTAAGTATATCTCTAACGCTCCGAATTTTAGGCCTAGAAGAAATGGGCTTCACGTATCAGAGGAATTGGAATTTAGTTGTGCACATCAATGACACAAATAAATGCCTGCTTAAGTGGCTAAGTGTCCTGGGAAGTGCCTGAGAATTCTTAGGTTCAAGCCTTGGCTCTTGCAAAATTTTGGTTTTTAAGGGATGAACCATGGCTGTAATACCCTTTACCCGTATCCAACGTCGGGACAGGGTTTGAGGCGTTATCGAACTTAAACATTCATAACATGCAAAATCGGGCCACAAAATTTCACCAAAAATTAAAACATCTCGAACACATGTATATTGTCCCTTATATAGGTCTTCGAAACCTATAACATACATTGGGGTGGTTTGGGAATAAACCAAGAACTTTGAAAATCTTTGGGCAACTTAACTAATTTTCTTGCTTTGGAGAGTCACAGGCCCATGTGGATTGGGTCGTGTGGTCAATTTCAAGGCTATTTTCCAAGCCAATTGTCACCCTTAATTACCTACATACACTTATACATTTTCATAGCAATTGACATGGCATATTTGAGTAATTATATATTCACAATCAAGACACAAGCATGGCATTCTTACAATAACACATAACATATTACCAACCATACATGGCAAACAAGCATATGCAGATCGCCAATATCAGACATAACATGAATAGCTAGATTTATAAGTCAGAAACATTAGCTCATTAAAGACCAATATATTTGGCCAAATTATAATAATACATGTTATAAAACTAGGTCCCTATACATGCCACTCACTTGATAATTCTAGCATATGTGTTTATACTGTCAAGGTGTTGGCTTGATAGTGTGATGTAGCCTCCGACGATCTCTAACCCCGAGTTAACCTAACAACACTGTGCTATCTCTTAGCACAACCACTCATGCAAACAGGACAATCATATGTAACATCTCATATTCTCGGTAATCACCCATTTCTTTTAAATATCATATTCCATCAAATTTCTTGGATCCAGAAATGGCAATTTACCATTCTAGTCCATAACCTTGTATTTTCCCTATTTAAGCCCAAATCTCAATTTCCTTGATCTATAATATCACATTTAGCTATTAAGCTTGGAAGCTTGGCCAAACCCTAACCATGGTTGCTCTTGGTACATTCTACTATAGCAAGAAGAAAAGGACACATTTGGGGTTTAAAATTTATCTTTTAATTTATTTTACCCTTAAATGACCAAAATTCCTTTTTTACTATTTTTTTCAAATTTTACCCAACCAAGGCCATTTTTGTCCAACAAGCTATACAATGGTTTAATTATCATTTAAGGACCTCCCATTTAAAATTTCATGACAATTAGACACCTCTAACATGTAAAACTCAACTTTTGAATTTAGTCATTTTTACTAAATTGAGTGCCCAAACGTCGAAATTTTCACGAAATCATTCCATGAAATCGTAGACCATAAAAATATAATAAAAATGAAATTTTCCTCATCGGATTAGTGGTCCCGAAATCACTGTTCCGACTAAGCCCAAAATCGGGATGTTACATTTCTCTCCCCTTTAGGGATTTTTATCCCCGAAAATCTCACCAGAAAAGTGGTTTTGGTTTTTCACTTGGATTCCTCAATCCTATAATCGATGTCAAAGAACTTTCACTCAGGCTAAACTTTTACTACCTATATCTTTAAATTTTACATACAAAAATCATAAGTGGTATTCACTTTACAATACTTTTACTGAAACTTAATCTCTACTAGAAAGCTCATGTACTTAAAAGTCTGATCCATACCATCATGTTACATATACATTCGCACCCGAATATTTTTGGATTCGAATAGTAAAACTAGTCAGTTCATCTCAACCTCATACTCTTTATAATTTCACACAGTCCAATTATTTGTCAATTCAACCCTCAGCTACTTTTTATTTCAAGCCTCTTCTGGCTTTCCAAAGAAATCATGATATGAAACTCGGATCCCAATCCGATTAGTGGAGATTAAAATTCCTTGATATCCAAAATTCATAAAGGCACCAAATCCTATGAATCTGGTGAGCAGACATTCGGGTATACCAGTATAATTTACACATCTGGGTATACCAGTATAATTTACACATCTCATAATGTTTAACAACGCTACATATCACTTTCTCTTTCAAGGAAGGAATGATCCAGACAAGAAAATCTATATTAACCTTTTCTATTTCCATTCTAATTCCCAAATAGCAAAAATAATTCTGATGATTCTTGCTATACATCTTTAAACTTTCAACATTTCAAGAATTTGTACTCAAAGATAAACAATGATCATTTCAGCATTTTTTTAATACCCAGATTATCTTCACATTATCAATATCAGATCTTCTTATTGCATACGATTCTTCTAGGAAACATACACTTCTTAATTAGACTATCCATCTTTTTACCCATAAAGAAATAAAATCTTATTCTCTCAAGCATGTACATCTCATTAAATTCTAGACATATATTTCATACAGATTGAACAATCAAGTCGACCTTATTCATCCGTAATTGGTATTTCAAGAAATTCTCTCTTCTAGTCAACATAACGATTCAACATGCATCATTCCAAATTCACTCATCATGCCAATCGAAGACCATAACAAATGCATTAACATAAGTAATACTGATACCTCAACAGAATACATTAACTCTGATTAACTTACTTGAGAAAGGAAATCCACCATACATATTGAGACTTGAAATTTCACCATATTATCAGGATCAAGTTAGAGGTATAGTCATACTTGTTCTTTATATACATCAATCACAAGCTGGAGGTCATGCTCTAAGTGCAAGTCATGATCAACAAGTTACAAGATAAAATATCCAGAAACCGCAAGATAGAGAAATCTGAAACGGAGAAGCCCAGAATAAGGAAATCCAAGATAAATAAATGCATGATAAGGAAATCCCATTTACAGCACTGCACCAGAAGACTGAGAACTAGACTCATAAAAATATGAAAGACCCCAAAAATTTTTTTCAAAGAAAAGAAATCCAAAATAACATCATTCCAAACCACTGGCAACGAATACGACCGGAACTATATGCTTCTCAAATATATAAAATAAATCAGAGCAATGATCGGTAGAAATAGATTCATGGCACCATACACAATTTCCCATCGATTCCCAATAGGCGGAATATAACAAAACACTAGAGAAAAATAGAACCATGCAGATTATAATCCAATCAGACTGACAAAACATTCGTCTAATGTTAAGATCAGGGAACATTTTCATAATATAAGAATTCATCAGGGATTAGATAGCCCCAATAATATTTTCGGTGTCAGATAGTCTCATACCATATCTCAATAGAGACAATCACAAACTGGTCACTGTACCATGCTTGGACATTTCATATTTCGAACATTATTCCTTTAACTATTTCTGCGGTCCCAAATTCCATAATATTCCCTTTATTAAGAAAACCAATTCATGAGGGAATTTCAATCAATCCATTTCTCGACATCATACCAGGATAGATCGTATTACCAAAATTAACCTTTTTCGCTAACTGCAATGTTGCGAAAATTAAACAATCTTTCAGTCAATCCGATATCTTTCTAGCTCATGTCTGCACTTATCAACCCACTCTCAATATCTAATCATGTTTATAACCATTCCATCATTGAACTCTTTAGTTTCTCACCTGGAAACTCATTCAACATACATCTCAGGAATTTCCATTATAAAACACCACTTTGGTAAGGGGGAGGGGGTCGTAGGGCCTCTGACTCAACTCTCATATACATGTAACACAGTTTTCATCATTGCAATAATATTTCAATCATGTCATTCATTTCGAGTAACTAACATTCATATTGATTTTACACTCACTTTCCAGTTATCTCATTTAAACAAGTGTACTTATACATGTATTTCCATGTTTCCTAGATAATCTTACTTATCCATTCATTAAATCAGACAAGTCAAGCACATAATATCATATAAGGGCCAAACAAACATGGATAAGTATATCACAGTCTAAACTTTCATCTTACACATCATCATATATATATCATTACAATCATATATACCAGTCCAAGCAATTTAATACATATACTCAAGTTATACGAGCTTATCAATCATAATCATCCCAACCAATATACATGAATATCCATCTTATCAATATTTCTGATAAGTTACTCAAACACATGCATTTGTTCAAATACATCGATCATATACATCATGGAATTATCTATTAATCATAGATAAGCTCATTTCACCATGTACACATTTCATGAATCCTTATTCGTACCTTTCCAAGTTTTAGTTCGTCATAATAATACTTTACTCGAATCTTTTAGCATCACATTCAACATGGTCGCTGTAGCTCGGTTGAAGAGTACCTTTTTCTAAATAAAGTGGCTCTCATACGCATCGGGAGACATTACAATTTCACGGATCGGTGGCGTGTATAGTTGAACTTTTACACATGCTAGGTTAGTCCAAGAACTAACTAAACCATAGCTTTGATACCACTAAATGTAACATCCCTCACCCGTATCCAACATGGGGACAGGGTTCGAGGCGTTACCAGACTTAAACATTCACAACATTCAAAACTGGGCCACAAAATTTCACCAAAAATTAAAACATCTCGAACACATGCATATTTTCCTTTATATAGGTCTTCAAAACCTATAACATACATTGGGGTGATTCGGGACTAAACCAAGAACTTTGAAAATCTTTGGGCAACTTAACTAATTTTCTTGCATCGGAGAGTCACATACCTTGTGGATTGGGCCGTGTGGTCAATTTCAAGGCTATTTTCCAAGCCAATTGTCACCCTTAATTACCTACATACACTTATACATTTACATAGCAATTGACATGGCATTTTTGAGTAATTATATATTCACAATCAAGACACAAGCATGACATTCTTACAACAACACATAACATATTACCAACCATGCCTGGCAAACAAGCATATGCATATCACCAATATCAGACATAACATGAATAGCTAGATTTATAAGTCAAAATCATTAGCTCACTAAGGACCAATATATTTGGCCAAATTATAATAACACATGTTATAAAACTAGGTCCCTATACATGCCACTCACTTGATAATTCTAGCATATGTGTTTATACTGTCAAGGTGTTGGCTTGATAGTATGATGCTGCCTCCGATGATCTGCAACCCCTAGTTAACCTGACAACACTGTGCTATCTCTTAGCACAACCACTCATGCAAACAGGAGAATCATATGCAAGATCTCATATTCTCAGTAATCACCCATTTCTTTTAAATATCATATTCCATCAAATTTCTCAGATCCAGAAATGGTAATTTACATTCTAGTCCATAACCTTGTATTTTCCCTATTTAAGCCCAAATCTCGATTTCCTTGATCTATAATATCACATTTAGCTATTAAGCTTGGAAGCTTGGCCAAACCCTAACCATGGCTGCTCTTGGTACATTCTGTCATAGCAAGAAAAAGGGACACATTTGGGGTTTAAAATTTGTCTTTTAATTCATTTTACCCCTAAATAACCAAAATGCCCTTTTTACTATTCTTTCAAATTTTACCCAACCAAAGCCATTTTTGTCCAACAAGTTATACAATGGTTTAATTATCATTTAAGGACCTCCCATTTAAAATTTCATGAAAATTAGCCACCTCTAACATGTAAAACTCAAATTTTGCACTTTTTACAATTTAGTCCTTTTTTACTAAATTGAGTGCCCAAACGTCGAAATTTTCAAACGAAATTTTCACGAAATCATTTCATGAAATCGTAGACCATAAAAATATAATAAAAATGAAATTTTCCTCATCGAATTTGTGGTCCCAAAACCACTTTTCTG
Organism: Gossypium hirsutum; assembly: GCF_007990345.1. NCBI lineage: Eukaryota > Viridiplantae > Streptophyta > Magnoliopsida > Malvales > Malvaceae > Gossypium > Gossypium hirsutum. The sequence continues at coordinate 90,037,333 of NC_053430.1, read as the reverse complement.
ACTAAGCCTAAAATCGAGATGTTACAATGGCTCTAGCATGTAGGCTTTATAAATAATTGTGGATGATTTATAACACAGAAAGAGCCTATGGTAGAGTGGAAAGATGGCGTGTTGTGTAACTATGAGGTCTAAGGTTCAAGTCTTGGGATGCGTAATGGAGTATCTATTTTGTTGTTTGAGCTATGTAGGAGGTGGAGTTGGACTGAGACTCTGAGGTTGAATTGGTCATGACAGTTTGAATAGTTTTGAATGGGAGGTTGGAGTGATTTTTAGAGTGTATCATGGAGAGATATTAGGAGAAAATCAAAGATTGATTTATGGAGATATTTAAGGAGGAAAATATGGGATTTTATGTGGGTTATTGTTATCTTGTGTTCAAAGAATTCGGTTCCCATTCTTTTCCCCAAAAAAAATTATAGACGATAGTTTTCCTCTGCTTCTCAAGTTTGCCATTTTGTTCTTTGTCGATTTTTGCTAAATGGTTCTTTGTGATTTCTTTCGGTTCCCTTTTTGTTCTGTTCTTTCCTATGGCAACATTTGCACCCTTCTCCTCCCTTGCCGATTTTTCATTGTCTTCTTTTTTTTCTGCCAACTACCTGTTGAACTTTCTTTTTCTTTCTTCTCATAGTTTTGGATTTTTCTTATAAGTCATTCCTTCCTTAATCCTTGGTTTTCATTGCCGTAACTTGCCACCTTTGTTTTGGGTCCTTGCGTTATTGGTAAGTGTCGCAACTGTGAAGTATTCTTTTCGTTTATGGATTTTTGGTGAATCGATCGACTGTTCTATTTGCGAAGGTTAAGGGTTGGAACGACTCGGTTACCGTTGGAGCAGTGCGACTCTACTGTTACGCGGTTGGTAGGTAAAGTGGCTATATTTTGTTGGTATTGGGTCTTTACAGAATTGTCCATGGCAAATTGTGGAGTAGTGAACTATCTTGTTCGAATCTGCAGGTCCCGGAGTGCTCGATAGTGTTTTACAGCAAATCGTATCAGGTGTGTAGTAGTACCGTATTTGATAATCGGTCAAGAGTGTGTGAATCCTCACACATTGATTTGACCATAGGTTGGCAAATACCGAAATGCCAAAATACCGAGAAGTCGAAAAGTCGAAAGGCGGGGCTTAGAGCGTGCGATCGTACGCATGGTAAATCGAGCCCACAAAACATGGGTGTACGGCGAAAAAGGCCGCCATGAATGAATTCATGGGCTTAGGCCATAGTGGGCCAAATGGGCCCGACGGGCTCGTGGGCCCACTTGTGTAAATCTGACTGTTAGGTGGAAAATAGTGGGGCATGTCATGTCGCGCAAATGGCATAGGCCTTTATGGGCTTCAATGGACTGAAGTGGGCCCAATGGGATCGTGGGCCCGCACGGATAAAATCCTCGATAAGTGACAAACTTTGGACTGGGCTGTGTAGTATGCATAGCCGTGGCTAATCCTGGGCTAATTGGGCCACATGAGCGTGTGGGCCCATTTGGGTCGAATAATGGGCCTTGGGCCTATTTTCATTGATAGGACCGTTATGGCTGTAAAAGTCGCTCGGGGCGACTATAAACCTTCGGATGGGCTGATAAGCATGTTTAGCCCAAACTATTTAGATTAACGAAATACCCCCAGTTTGTAAAATTATTAAAATACCCCGATTTGTAAAATTACTGAAATACCCTTGTAATGTAAAATTACCGAAATACCCTCAATTTGTAAAATTACCAAAATACCCCTAATTTGTAAAATTATTGAAATACTCTTGTAGTGTGAAATTATCAAAATACCCTTGTAATGTAAAATTACCAAAATACCCTTATAGTGTAGAATTATCAAAATACCCAGCCCATGCAAAAGGTTTGGTTAAGATATGCCAGATTCCACCAAATATACAAATGGAACCTAACCATACATGTCCTCCAATTATATCTTCCAAATCGTCCACACTAACAATCCACCCTTCGCCTCCAAAGGGCGATTTTAGTAAATAACCAAATATAACACTTGGGCTAAGAGTCAAGTTGGTAATTTTTCTTACATCTCCCCCTCCCGGAGCCCAGGTATCGTATACGCCCCTAAAATAAAGAGCCTTGAATACTAGAAGAAAAGCACCTATACCTAGCAAAATTAAGTGAATACCCAAAATTGTGGTCATTTTATTTCTATCTTTCCATACATAACCGAAAAATGGAAAAGATTCTTCAAGAGTTTGTTAATACGATATATAAGGACCGCTACTACAAATAGTACTACACCCTTGATCGTGAAATATCGATTGCTTGTTGAACCCTGTGAATTGCGTGAAAGTAGGATACTCCAAATTCGGGGGTCCAAGAGTTTTATAAAGCGTTCTTGGTGGAAAAAAATGTGAATGAAAGATCCCACTGAATTGAATTGGGTCCATGAATCTAAGAAATAGTGAGAATTCTTGATCTCTCTCAATATCTCTCTCAATTATCAAAAGACCTTTGTAGTGTAAAATTACTGAAATACCCTTGTAGTGTAAAATTACAGAAATACCCTTGTAGGGTAAAATGACTATTTTGCCCTTGTGGGTAAATGACTGACTTGGACTATGAATTTGACTGATTTGACTGTGATTGTATGACTGTGTTTTAACTGACTTGACTGTGGTTATATGACTGACATGCTTTTAATATATGATTAAATGCCTATTACTAAGCATGGTCATTGTGCATACACGTGTGATGATTGAGCTTGACATACACAACATATTGCATAGGGTTGGCACATTGATATGGAGGAAGTTTTGATAGGATCGCACGGGTCACACGAGACAACTGTGGATCCAGTATTGATATGTTAAGGTAGCACGGGTCGCACGAGACGACTGTGGACCGATGAACGACTTAGTGCTACTTAATCTATTTATGGCTTTGTGCCAGCCTAAATATGGCTCTCTGCTATCTTGATTATGGCTTTGTGCCATTCGTATTTACCTGTGGCTATGTGCCTATCATATTTATCAATGACTCTGTGTCGATCATATTTACCCATGGTTGTGTGCCGATTATATTCCCGTCGCTGATGGCTACGTGTCAAACTTATTACAGTTACCGATGGCTTTGTGCTAATTTTAACACCGCTACTGAAGGCTTAAAGCTGTATATATATAGCAGCTTTACTGCGATTTTGAATAGTGCTACAATCGGTGCTAACATTGTAAGTGTAGGGATAGTGTGGGTGAGTTATTCCCCACAGGTAGTTGAGGATTGGACGGAGGCAAGTGCAGGGTTGGATGGGATAACATGCATCCATGCATTCACACATTCTATTTTGTTACTGAGATGGGCTAGGCCCAATTGATTCTGTTATGGGCTATGACCCAAATGATATTGTAATGGGCTTTGGCCCACTTATGCTCTGAACTGGATTGTACTGTTACTGTTAAAAGGCTCTGGCTCAGACTGTTTCTATTTCTGTATACTGACTATTACTCTAGTAAGGGGATTACACACTGAGTTTTTATAAACTCAATCCGTTTTTAACTGTACAGGTAGTCCCCAGCGTTAGGTGGTTCGGTGCTGCGAAGGACACGGAAATGGCCACACGACTGCTTCTACAGCTACGTTAAATTACTTACTCGTATTTTTTATTTTGGATTTCTTGTTTGTAATAAGACCATTTTTGGGATTTACTTTTAATTGGGTTTTTGATTACTCACTTCAAATTGCTAGTCTAGGAAAAGACGAGTTTTCAAACCAATTATTGTTTCTAAAAACATATGTTTTATGTGACAGCCCTAAAGTGACCTTAGTCGGGAAGTGGTTTCGGGGCCACAAAACTGAGTCATAAAAATAATTAGCTGTCATATTTGATGCTTATTAGATGTATATATGCATGTGTGAAAATTTCATGTTTGAATTTTGTCAATTGTAAGTGAATTTTATCAAATAGGACTTATGTGAGAAAATTTAGAAATGTGCTAGGCAAATGTGAAATGGCCTATTAATGCATGTTGTGAAAATGATGGGTTTGCATGTCAATTTACCCAAATTTAAGCTTAGTGGCCAGCCATGGTATGAGTGGAAACATGTCACAAACATGTTATGTTAGTGATGTATGTTAGGAAAAATAAAATAAGGAGTATGGGTAATAAAGAAATGGAAAAAAAAAAGGAAAGAATGTGTGTGATTGTCTCCCCCCCCATTGCCGTGAGTGGAAGAAAAGAAAACAAAAAAAAAGTGTTCATCCTTTGGTTCATCCTTGGCCGAAAATTCTAAGGAAGAAGGAAGGAGTTCTTGCTTCATGTTTGGTTTGGAAGAGGATTAGGAGGAGGGTCGGCCATACTTGTATCTAGATTAAGGTATGTTGATGTTGTGCCATGAGATTCATGCATGTTTTTAGTTGCTAGCTTGAGTTCTAATTAGCCATGGTTCAAATCTTTGCTATGCCATGGGGATGATATTCGGCCAAGGTGGATTTTGTGTTAGCTAAATGTGAAGCTTGTTAATGATACATGTAATGGTGGATTGATTAACTCTTGGATTTTCTTTTTAGCATTTTTGAGTGAGACATTAAGTTCTTTGTTCAACCATGATCAAAATTGAAATGGTAAGGTGTTGTGATGTATTCGGCCATGGTATATCCATAAGTATGACTTATGCTTATTGCATGGTAGGTAAGATTTGTGTTTTGGATTTATGTTTATGTTTGGTTATAATCAACCTTGTGATTCGGCTTTTACACATATATATATATGTTTGCACATGATGTATTGGCATGACATATATAATATCTCAAGGTATATATTTTCATATGATGGTGTTTCGGTTATGGAGTAAATGATGGATGCGTATTGAGTTATAATATGTAATGCATTAGTTAGTAAAATGTATGCCATTTGTGTGTGGTATTAAGTATATAATTGGCCTCAACATAAACATGCATATTCGGCCACATGAATGAGTACATAGGTTGATGTGTTTGTTCGGCCATAGGTAAGCATATTGAAGGATTTATCTTGACTTAGAAAATCCGGCTAAGGAGAATACTAACTAATGTGTTGAGTTTGATTCATGATTCCGTACATATGTGACTTTGATGTCTAATGAATTATATATGGGCTAAGTACCTTGAGTTCCTCTTTTCAATGCTCAAATGATTAAATCAATTTATTTGTTAAATTAAGCTCAAGAGCAAAGGGGAACTAAATCCGATAAAGGGAAGGAAAAAGTGGTCGAATAGCCATCGAAATCGTTCGACAACATCCGAGGTAAGTTTTCGAGTAATGGAACTTAGATTATGATTTGATTAAGCGAATCAAAATCATGCTCTTTGTATGTGGCTATTGAGCCGAAATTGCAAGTGTGATAAGTGTCTTGTGTTTGAGCTTTGGTAATGAAAATGAAATACGGATGTGTCATGATTTATTGATAAATGTGCATGGTTATTCGAATGATGTCCGGGCTAAGTCCCGAAGGCTTTGTGCTAAGTGACTATATCCGGACTAAGATCCGAAGGCATTTGTGCGAGTTACTAATTTCGGGCTAAGCCCGAAGGCATTGGTGCGAGTTACTAAATCCGGGTTAAGTCCCGAAGGCATTTGTGCGAGTTACTATAACCGGGCTATGTCCCGAAGGCATTTGAACGAGTAGCTATATCCGGTTAAATTTCGAAGGTACGTGATTCGGGAATGAGCGATCTTGCTGTAAAAATTTCAGTTAATACGCTTGTAAAATCCCAACAATGAGGTATGTTTCGTGTGTGCATTGGAATAGTTGATTCCCTTCGAATAATATTCGCTCAGTAAATTTATGAGTTTCCGGCCTTGGCTAAGTTGATCTTTTGTGTGTGAATATAAGGGTTGGTAATGTGAAGTAATTATGATATTGAGAATTTGTGCATATGAAATTATCCGTTTAGTTATATGAATGCTTACTCCGTTTCTTTGATTCTCTGTTTTATAGATTTTGGTTCGTCAGCTATCGGACTCGGGAATTTTGAAGTCGAAGTCGCCCACACTATCAAAGCCCCTTTTGGTACACTTTTGGTTGAACTTTGAAATGGCATGTATAGGACTACCCTTTTTGTTGTGGGTCATGGACCCTTTGGATTTGTATAATTTTGGATAGCCATGCGAAAATGGCTTATATATGTTTGAGCATAATGTTATAATCATTTGGTATGGATATGGTTATTGAGAGGTGTGGATATGCTTAACAAGGATTGGCCATGGGAATGGTTAATCACTATCATAATTTGTGCTATTTATGCTAAAAGGGCTAGTTGAATCATGGAAACTATGAAATAGGTAAAGTCTACCTTAAAGGCAGATACTGACAGCAGCAGTGATGTAGATTTGGAAAATCACTAAAAATAGTAGAAATGGAATTAAATAGTGAATAAATTATGTAAACGAACCTTGATGAACCTATTTTCATAGGAAAGTAATGAAATGATCATATGAACAGTATGTTAAGAGATATTCAGGTTTTTGTGAGACAGGGCCAGAACGGTTTCTGGATTCCCTATTCCGACTTTGGAAATTCATTATAAATTAACCAGAGATAATTAGAAGTCATGCCATATATGCATAGATTTCTTTTTGAGCCTAGTTTCTATAGAAATAAACGGCATCAGTATTGAAGCCCTGTACAGGGAGATATCCAAGTCGTAATGTGCAAAGGTCAGTGTAGTCGATCCCTGTAACATGGGAGACTTTGACTAATAAACTGTACTAATTAGCCTGACCAAAAATTCTAGAAAAAAATTTGTAGATGTATACATGAGTCTAGTTTCAGGGAAAAATCACGAAACTGATTTTCAAGTTGTGAAACTCAAGATATGATTTTTAAGGTGACAGTGACGCAGTTAGCCAGCTTGCCTGGAAAATTTAAAATGGATTGTGCAAAGAAGTGATTTAAGTCTGCAAACCCCTCGTGTCCGACTCCGGCGACGGACTCGGGTACGGGGTGTTACATTTTAAACTTCTTTAAAATTAAATTATCTTCCGCAACTTTAAGAGATTTTCAATGAAATTAATAACATTTTTTTAAAAGTGATTAACTTTCCAATGAACCACATTTTGAAATTAAACGAACACAAATTGAGACTTTACACAAGTTTTAAATAGTAAGAAGGGTTTTTCAATGAAATCACGGTTTTGAAAAAACACTTTAATGTGACACCGCCAGATTCAGCCGTAACATCTAGGCTGGGTTTAGGGTGTTACAATATCAATATCTTATCATATACAAACTTTATCCATAATTTACCACAATAACATAGATACAAGCCACAAGGGCGAAACATAACATGCCATAAAAGTATCATACAAAATCTCGTATTTATTGTCCTAGCTGACTTTACAGAAGACGTCTGATCGTGTGATTCGTAACAAGTAATAAATGTTTATAATAAAGATCAAACCTAGACTAACTATTATCAGGACGAAAAGGCAAGTGCACCTATCGAACAATAGTATAGCAATGGCAAGACTGGGATATCATACCCAAGGGAACCAAAAGTACTAGTAATAACTATCTTTTTATTATCTAGCCTAAGAATAAAAGAGTTTGTTTTTAATTAACTAATTATTAAAATTAAGAACGCACAGAGAAAAGAATTGGGGAATTGCTTTTGGGAAAATCGATTGACTTGAGACAATACCTAAGGAAAAATCCACCTACACTTTATTTGTTATTCTGGCTCCGAATCGGATGATTTATTCATTTAACTTGTTTCGTAGAGATCCCTAAGTTATGTTATTATCCCTATTCAAGACTAATAATGTTTAATACCTAGATTGAATAACCAAGACTTTTCTCTAATTAACACTCTAGGGTTGCATTAACTCGATCTATGGATCCCCTTAGTAGGTTTCACCCTAATCCGAAAAAATCTTGTCACCCTATTTCTAGGCGCACAATCAACTCCGGTTAATTATGGCAAATGTACTCTTAAACAGGGTCTATTCCTCCTCTGAATAAGAGCATGTCTTGAATCAGTATCCTGGGATATCAAAACAAGAATTAAGAACACATAATTAAGAACAAGTTAAATATTTATCATACGATTCAGAAAATAATAATAAGATTCATCTTAGGTTTCATTCCCCTTAGGTATTTAGGGGTTTAGTTCATAACTAAATAGGAAAACATCTCAGAAGAATAAAGAATACAAAACATAAAGAAAACCCAAAACTCCTGAAGGGAAATTGAGGAGAGATCTTCAGTCTTGACGATGAATCCGGCTTTCGAGATGGATCAATCGGCTTCCTTGGAGTAATTCCTTACTCCCAATTCTCCGTCTCATCTTCCTTGCTCCTCTAAGGTGTATTTATAGGCTTTTGAATGCCTAAAAACCCTCAAAATTGGCCTTTTCTGAATTGGACTCAACTTGGGCTCGGCAGGGACACGCCCGTGTTCGATTACTTCAGGCCGTGCTCAAACTTGCCAAATTGACACGGCCGTGTGGTTTGCCCGTGTGAGGAGGTCCAGCCCGTGTTGATTTCATACATTGGCCTATTTTCTCCGTTTTTGGCCCATTTCTCGTTCTTTTCGCTCTTCTATACTCTCGTAAGTATAAAACATGAAATTAAAGCATTAGGAGCATCGAATTCACTAATTCTAATGAGAAATCATCCATAAAATGCATTAAACATGGGGTAAAAATATGTATAATTTACGGTTTATCAATGCCATAGGTTTCTTTATCATGGAATTATACAGAATTTCATGTATCATGATCTGCCATGTTGATTTACACATTATCGAAGGCTACACCTTGAGCAATCCATATAGACATATCATATCATGCCATGGTCTTACACACATTCGTGTATCGTGTTCTGCTAATCCAGTTTCATCTTACTAGAGGCTACACCATGAATGGTTCCAAATTATATTAGGATGCCATTGGTTTCTACCTCATGGTATTCTTAAACCAGAAACTACTTAGAGAACATAAATTCACTATTACAAATCTTATACGTACAATTTATTTATCATCTCAATCGCTGGCAACTTTATACAAAAACATTGTACTTAAAGCTTTACTGTTCATATAACTCTTACAATCTTACTCTTTCAAAACTTAATATACAAATTTGAAATTGCAACATCCCAAATTTTTTGCTTAAAAGAATTATTTCAAATATGAGTAAGTGACAACGTGGTTAAAATAAAAGTAAAGAGATAGTGCAAATCACTCAAGGTCTCGAGTTCGCTTCCTTTCCCTTGCAAAATAGCTTAATTTTGCTAAATTTTCTCCTTCCCGATATTTTTGTGCCACCTATGCCTATTAACCTAGGTATAAATATAACTGTTCATCTAATTATCATCCTTTAGTCTTTTATTTTCTACCCTAGTTGCCCCTTTTTTGTCAATTTTTCCCATTTCCCTCCACTGTGCCACCCTAAAGATCATTTTTCCTTGTCGTCCTTCCCCCTTCGTTGGTGCTGGTTTTGGAATTTTTTCTTCCGCCCTTTTTTTTGTTATATCACTATTTTTCCAGCCTTGAAATAGTCTCTTGAACCATTGGAAAATTGGCCTCCATTGTTTCCCCAAAGATCTCCATTATTGCCCCTTTACCTTGCTAGAGTAAGTGCCTAATTCTCTCATTATTCTACTCTGTTTTCTTATTTTTTGATTTTAGAATCAAATCTAAAAATTTTTATTTCTATACTGGTTTTAAATGAATGATTTCCAACCCTCAAACATCCCATTTGAACCGCCCAAAACTATCCCAGAAATCATCTTCGCCAGTTGTGGTTGTTATCTCTAAAGTTTTTATTTTTATGGACTGATGGTATGAGATTTATTTAGTAAAATACACTATTGTTCTAGCCTTGATTTATACACATGGAATACATCATTAATCTTTTCCAATTCAGGTGGCAATGCTAAACGATAGGCTAATGGTCCAACTCTTTCAGTGATTCTATACGGTTTGATAAATCGCGGACTCAGTTTGCCCTTTCGACCAAATCTCAATAAATTTTTCCATGGAGATACTTTCAAGAACACTTTATCTCCAACTTGAAATCCAATATCCTTTCTTTTCAAATCAGCATATGAATTTTTCCTATCCGATGCCGCTTTCAAACAATCACGTATCACTTTAACCTTTTCTTCAGTTTCCTTAATCAAATCAACTCTATGAATCTGGGGTTCTTTGAGTTCTGTCTAATACAATGGAGTCCGGTACTTTCGGCCATACAATGCCTTATAAGGTGTCATCTTTAAACTCGTCTAGAAACTTTTGTTGTAGGCTAATTCCACCAAAGCAAGTATTTTTCCCAACTACCCTGAAATTTAAGAACACAGCACCGTAACATGTCCTCGAGAGTCTGAATCGTCTGCTCTGACTGACCATCAGTCTGTGGGTGGAATGCTGTACTAAAACTCAACTTTGCACCCAAAGCTTCTTGTAGTTTCTTCCAAAATCTCAAAGTGAACCTTGGTTCCTTGTCTGAGATGATCGCCAATAGTACCTCGTGTAATCTCACAATCTCGGATATGTATAAGTCGGCCAATCTATCAAGGAGTAATTAGTTCGTACCAGAATAAAGTGAGCTTATTTCATTAGTTTATCAACTATAACCCAAATAGCATCTTTCTTTTTTGAGGTCATCAGCAATCCAGTCACGAAATCTATGGTAACCTTGTCCCACTTCCATTCGGGGACCATTACAGGCTGTAATAAACCCGAAGGTACTTGGTGTTTAGCTTTAACCTGTTGACATACTAAGCATTTCGACACAAATTCAGAGATATCTCTTTTCATACCTTTCCACCAGTACATTATCTTTAAATCATTGTACATTTTAGTACTTCCAAGATGAATAGATAGATGGCTATCATGTGCCTCTTGTAAAATTTTCTGGATCAGCTCGTCGTCTCTTGGTACACAGACCCTATCTCTGAACATCAAGCAACCATCTGACCTAACTCGAAAATCTGATTCAATGCCTAACTCACATTGAGTCCTCTTGGCTTATAAATCACTATAATAAATCTAAGTATCACATATTTCCTGAAGAAATGTCTGTTTAGCTCTTAACTCTACCAAGGCTAAACCATCATCCAACAACTCCAACTGCGTGTTCAAAGCTCTCAAAGCAAACAAAGATTTTCTGCTTAGTGCATCGGCAACCACATTTGCCTTTCCTGGGTGGTAATCAATGATCAGCTCATAATCTTTAATCAACTCTAACCATCTCTATTGTCTTATATTCAATTCCTTTTGAGTCATCAAATACTTTAAACTTTTATGATTGGTGTATACATGACAAGTTTCACCATACAAATGGTGTGCCCAAATCTTCAAGGCAAATACAATAACAACTAGCTCCAAGTCGTATGTTGGATAATTTTTCTCGTGCGGCTTTAATTGTCTCAAAACATAGGCTATCACTTTGTCCTCTTGCATAAGCACGCAACCCAGTCCATTTAAGGATGCATCACTATAGACCACGAATTATTTTCCTGGCTCGGGTTGTACTAAAATTGGAGCTTCGGTTAGTAATGTCTTTAGCTTCTCAAAACTTTGCTGACACTTCTCCGACCATTCAAACTTAACATCTTTTTGGAGTAGTCTAGTCATCGAAATGGCGATCATAGAAAATCCATTGACAAAGCATCAGTAGTAATCGGCTAAGCCCAAAAAGCTTCTAACCTCGGTTACATTCTCCGGCGGCTCCCACTCGACAATGGCAGATATCTTATCTGGATCAACTTGGATGCCTTCACTCGAAATAAGGTGACCCAAGAATCCTACTTCTCGGAGCCAAAACTCGCTCTTGCTAAATTTAGCATACAACTGTTTGTCCCGTAAAGTCTATAAAACAGTTCTCAGATGTTCCACATGTTCAATCTCATCCTTAGAATAAATCAGGATGTCATCAATAAATACAACAACAAACTTGTCTAAGTATGGTCGAAATATTCTATTCATCAAGTCCATAAACACCGCCGGAGCATTCGTTAACCCAAAAGGCATCACAAGAAATTCATAATGGCCATACCTTGTTCTGAAAGCGGTCTTTGGCATGTCTGACTCCTTAACTCACAATTGATAGGTCCCGGATCTCAAATCTATTTTAGAGAACATAGTAGCTCCCTTCAACTGATCAAACAGGTCATCAATCCTTGGTAAAGGATATTTATTCTTAATAGTTACCTTGTTGAGTTGTCAATAATCTATACCTAGTCTCATCGAACCATCTTTCTTCTTTACAAATAATATGGGAGCACCCTACGACGAAAAGCTTGGTCTTGCGAAACCTTTATCGGTCAATTCTTGCAACTGTTCTTTTAACTCTTTCAACTCGGTTGGTGCCATCCTCTACGGGGCAATAGAAATAGGTGTTGTTCTTGGCACTAGCTCAATACCAAACTCTACTTCCCTAACAATGGGCAACCCAGGCAACTCTTCCGAGAACACATCTGGATATTCACGCACTATTGGTACCAACTCGATCTTCAACTCTGATTCTTTAGAGTTTAGTACAAAAGCAAGGTAAGCTTCATACCCTTTTCTCATATACCTGTGAGCCATCATTGAAGTAATCACAGCAGGTGCTGCATTCAAATCACTTGAATCAACTCAGACAATATCTGAGCATTTCAATTCAATATACTTGCTACCACAATTTGTAATTACATCATGCACATCTAACCAATCCATGCCAAGTATTACATCAAACTCATCAAAGGGCAAAAGCATAAGGTTAGCCAAAAAACAATGACTTTGGATCGTCAAAGCACAATTCTTACAAACCTTATCTACTAATATAGACTTGCCTAGAGGGTTCAACACCTTAATCACAAACTCCGTAGGTTCTACAGACATATTCATGCTAAACTCCAATTTCATGCAAATATAAGAATGGGTCGATCCTAGGTCAATCAAGGCAATAACATGTACATTATGAAGAGAGAATGTACCCGTAATGACATCAGGAGCTGAGGCTTCCTCTCTAGCGCATATAGCATAAGTTCTTGCCAGAGCTCGAGCCTCTGATCTGGTAGTAGAGTCCTTTGCAACACTACGACCACCCCTGCTACTTCTAGGATATCCTGGAGGCTTGCCTTAAGAGACAGGAACATTTGGTTTCAGAGTTGGCTCGATCTCCCTGTCACTTCGCTCCGGACAATCTTTAAGGAAGTGGTCGAAAGAACTACACCTAAAGCATGCTCCACTCTTCTTTTGGCATTCTCTGAAGTGGATTTTATTACAGCTGTTACACCGCAGCTTTTGATTTCCCACACTCTCCACACTAACTATCATGGGAGAGAAAGACCGCTGGTTGGGGCGTTTAGAGCTTCTTGCTTTGCCCGAATATCCCACTGATGAATTAGAACGTTCCTGATGGCTTCTCGATTTCTTTGTGGGAACTGTATATGTCTTATCCACGAATCTTTTACTCAGAACTCAGGCTTTCCTCTTTGCTTGCATCCTTTCATTACTTAACTCTTCAGCTTTCTTGGCTCTGTCGACCAGCACAGCAAACTCTCTTATCTTAAGTACTCCAATCAATAGTTTAACATCCTCGTTTAGTCCTTCCTCAAAAGCGCTTGCACATTTTTTCCTCAGTCTGGACCCACTCACGAGCATATTGGCTTAGTTGGACAAATTTCTTTCCGTATTCTGACAAAGTCCGATTTTCTTACTTGAGTTCTAGAAATTCCTTTCTTTTCTAGTCCAGAAACCTTTGACTAACGTACTTCTTTTTAAACTCAGTTTGGAAAAACTCCTATGTAATATTTTCCTTCGGTACCACTGAAGATGCAGTTTTCCACCAGTGGTATGTAGTATCCTTCAAAAGAGATACAACACACTTCAAGCATTCCTCAAGTGTACACGATAACTCGTCCAAAACTCGTACAGTGTTCTCCAGCCAGAACTCAGCTTGTTCAGCATCATCATCAATCTTAGCCCTAAACTCTTCTACTTCGTATTTCCTAAGTTTATCCACTAGGGCCTTACCAATTCTCACGGGTGCCATACCTTGTGGCATTTCTTCTTCAGATCGAGCAATGGGAGGAGGAGGTTTTGGTATATTGGGGCAGTTTCTCAGGTAATCCTCAAACCACTCATCCATCATCTCAAAAAAGGTAGCCTTCGCCTCTTCCCGGCCCTCAGACACGGACCTCCTACCTCTACTAGAGGTAACTTACTGTACAGAAGTTGGAGCATGTTCTCGGCTCCCTCGGACTCATCTCGAGCTTGATTAGAAGACATTTACTATATTCAAATACAATTTAAAAAGGTTAGGAGATGTCACACTATTAAAGCTTGTATAATGGCATGTATAGCTAGACTCGATACATGCTACGTTAGTATGATAACCGATTAAATCGTAGCTCTGATACCATTTCAGAGTAGATATTACTCCTATTGACTATAATGATTCTGACTTCCAAACATGTTGAGATTCAAAGAAATCAACATTGAGTTGTGTATGTCCTAGGTGGCATGTCCATAGTATGGAGAAGTGTCAAGCAAAGTGTAACACCACTTACCCGTACCCGAGACCTGGACAAGGTATAGGGCATTACCGTACACAAACATGGCATTTTTGAAAAATACAAACTATAAAATTTCATTTCAATTAAAAATCGATCAAACAAAATCATATTGTCTCCATTATGGGCCTACGAAGTCCAAATCATACATTAAAAGTGATCTGGGACAGAACCGAGACAATATGATTTGGACTTCGTAGGCCCATAATGGAGACAATATGATTTCGTTTGATCAGTTTTAAATTGAAATAAAATTTTATAGTCCGTATTTTTCATAAATGCCATGTTTGTGTACGGTAATGCCCTATACCTCGTCCCAGTCTCGGGTACGAGTAAGGGGTGTTACATTTTGTCTGACAGTTCTCCATACTATAGACACACCACCTAGGACATAGACACAATTCAATGTTGATTTCTCTGAATCTCAACATGTTTGGAAGTTAGAATCATTATAGTCAATAGGAGTAAGATCTACTCCGGAATACACAAGCGTATAATCCTTCCTTCTCCATAAATACTTAAGTATATGCTTAACTGATTGTCAGTGTCTTGGACTGGAATTTTCCTGATATTGACTCACCATCCCTACTATGAAACAGATATATAGACGTGTACAAAAAATAACATACATGTAACTTCCATCTTTCGAAGCATAACGAACCTTCCTAATGTATTCTCTTTCTTCCACTGTCACAGGACAATCCTTCAAAGAAAGATGAAAGCCCAATACAGAAGGTTGAGTTTCCTTCCATGAGCCGATCATTGCATATGTACGAAGCTTGTAATAATGCTGTCACTTTTTTATTTCAATTCCTTAGGATTCGAACATCTAGAAAAAAATAAGTTTCTCACAAGTCTTTCATTTTAAATTGTTGGGTTAACCATATTTTAACCAATGGCAATTTCCCTACATCAATTCCAATGAGTAGAATTTCATTGACCAATATAAATAGAAAGACCCCCTGTAATACCTCTTACCCAACCGGATCATCAAGTTTGAGTTATGGGATGCTACAGTCAAAAACGAAACAAGTACAAACATTTAACAAATGATCAAATCAAACCCTTAATTTCAAACATTTCCACCTTTCAGTGTAATTTAAAACTTTTTCAAGTTATATATGAGCTTTTGTAAGCTCTTTGGTTAACTCAGGATTGAATAAGGACCAATATGCAAAAGTTTCAAAACTTGGAAAGAAGCATCTATACCCCAGAAAGGTACCGATGTCATTTTTAGGTTTGATGTTTAAAAAAAATTAAATCAAGAAGTATTGATACTAGGCGTGATGTACCGATACCAATTTTTAGTATCAGTACCATTTTGGCATTCTATTTTGCAAAATTTTAAAACAAGAGTTCACTCATATTGATACCCTTATAAAGTATTGTTACTCTAATATCAAGTACCGATACTTTATTTCAATATGGATACCAAATTGATATTCGATGTTTGAAAAAATAGTTTAAAATGCAAAGTGTTGATACTTTTACCTAGGGTATCAATACCATTCTGCCAAAAATGCCAAAACTACCATTTTGGTCACTTTGTCATCCCCAAACCAATATGAATTCAAATTATGTCCTAGACACATTAAATCCTGTACAAAAACCATTCCAAAACACACTCAGCATTTACTTTTGGAAACCTAAAATTCAACTAAACAATATGCCACAAATTAGCACCATTCCTTATCAAACATAACAATCTCATCCAACATCCAAACATGCATTCAAGTACATCATTTTATCCACTCCAAACTTTCCTTTAAACACTACTCAAATGACCTCACATATAACCAATTCATGCCACAACACATATATAAGTTTACCATATTGCCAAAACATATCTTAGCACGTATATGAACATTAGTTTCAAACTCAAACATTAACCAAGGTTTAACTAACCATTCATTCATAGATTAACACATATACAAGCTCCTAGACACATGCCACAATACCGAGCTTAAACGAGTAAAATTTTACTGAGTCAATAGTAGGATAATGTAAGCTTCGCTAAGTTTGGCTGATGAGTTTCGCAAACCGACTATCTACAAAGACCGAAAAAAACTAGGTAAGCATTTCAAATGCATAGTAAGTTCATAGGTAAATAAACGTTAAACTTACCTCGAATTATAAATAAACATATTAAATTAGTTAACGTAACAAGTTAAGCCTGACATATTAATTCACAAAAAATAGGTGAGTTCATCATATAATTGAACAACAGAGAATTTCAACATTTCATATGTCATTCAATTTAGTACATTCAAAAAGGTTCCTCAATTAAAATAATTTTCATCCCTATTTTTCTTTATCATATTAGCCCAATGAACTATACTAAATAGACTCGGATACTCATGTAACTACACAACACCAGAGCGTACCATAATGCTAAACAAATAACACCGGAGTTTTGAACAGAAAGCACCAAAGTGCTAAACAGAGAGTACCAAAATGCTAAACAAAGAGTACCAAAGTGCTAAGCAAACAACACCATAGTGCTAAACCTATACAAGCACGCAACAACCCTATTGGCATGTCAATCATATTCTAACCTTTAACATGTTCACTCAGGCACATTTAACACATTTAACTGTTTCTTTACAATTTAGTCCATATCTCACCTTTCATACCAAATCATAAATAATTCAAAATATAAATCAACATTCACACATTCACAACTATATAACAATTTAAACCCAATTACACCTATGAACTTACCTAAAAAAATCGACAAACAAGTTAAATTGTAAGGTCTATTCAACAAATTTCCCTTTTTCTTGGTTATGCTTGACTTGATTCAAGTCCTGATCTATACGACAATTAGTGTCACCCAAATCTAGAAATAAAGCATGAATATATTTTAATTGAATTCCTTGGGTTAATTAATTTCTTTTTATTATTCCCTATGGAAATTTTTAGTAGCAAGCTGTAAAAATTTAGGTTGAAATGGGCCTTAGAGTAATTAAGGGATACTTATGTGGCTAGTTGGGAAATAATTGGAGTGAAACAAAATTTTATAACCAAATGTGGTTGTTATTTGGCTTTACAGAGGTTCGGTTGGACTGTACGGAGACATACGCGCACAAGTATGCGATGACCCTACGAGGGTTCTTTTCACGTATGAGACTCTATGGAGTCTAAGGCTTTGAGCCTCATACGTGTATGTAATCCCTATGGCCATGGGTATACGCAAGTCATGACAGACCGCTGGATTTATCCTCATGTTTTAAGATATGCTGGTCTATTGGACCTGTCCTCAAACTCTCATGCTAAGGCTATACGTTGGACTCCACCATATAAAAATCCACAGGACTGTATGTTCATTAAACCCACACGTCTGAATTCGCATGGAACGACTTTTCATGTCTTGGCCCACCAAGCACAAAACTAACATACATGAACCTGTATCTATGAACCTTTAAGCAAAAGTCCGCATGCAATATCTTTTAAATAATAGTCCACAAGGATTATTCCATGTATGAGTTTTCAATGAATATTCCATGTGTGAGTCCACAAGGACAATTTCAAGCATGAGTTTGCAAGGAATACTACTAAATTAGGGTCCGCAATGAAGGTTACCAAACATGGGTTAGTGAGATTTCTTAACAAGAATGAATTTGCATACATGTTTCCACCAAGCATGAGTCTATTATATAAGTCCGTGATCGCTAGGTTTTGTGATAGGTTTTAAATATTTATAATTACTCGTTCTTGAACTAACTATTATCGCGGTATAGGCAAGTGTACCTATCGAACAGTAGTATAGTTTTAGCAAGACCGAATTGTCGAACCCAAAGGAACTAAAAGTACTAGTAATGACTTTTTTTTATTATCTAGCCTAAGAATAAAAATGGGTTTTATTTGTTTTAATTAAATAATTATCTAAACTAAGAACGTACAGAGAAAAGAATTGGGGAATTGCTTTTGGGAAATCGATTGACTTGAGACAATACCTAAGGAAAAATCTACCTAGACTTTACTTGTTATTCTGGCTCCGAATCTGATTATTTATTCATTCAACTTGCTCTATAGAGATACCTAAGTTATGTTATTATCCCTATTCAAGACTAATAATGTCTAATCCCTAGATTGAATAACCGAGCCTTTTCTCTAATTAATACTCTAGGGTTGCATTAACTCGATCTATGGATCCCCTTATTAGGATTCACCCTAATCCGGCAAATCTTGTCACCCTATTTCTAGGTGCGCAATCAACTCCGCTTAATTATGACAAAAGTACTCTTAGACAGGGTCTATTCCTCCTCTGAATAAAAGCATGTCTTGAATCAGTATCCTGGGATATCAAAACAAGAATTAAGAACACATAATTAAGAACAAGTTAAATATTTATCATACGATTCAGAAAATAATAACAAGATTCGTCTTAGGTTTCATTCCCCTTAGGTATTTATGGGATTTAGTTCATAACTAAATAAGAAAATATCTCAGAAGAACAACAAATACAAAACATAAAGAAAACCAAAACTCCTGAAGGGAAATTAAGGAGAGATCTTCAGCCTTGATGATGAACCCGACTTCTAAGATGGATCAATCGACTTCCTTGGAGTAATTCCTTACCCCCTATTCTCCGTCTCCCTTTTTCTCCTCTTCTAGGGTGTATTTATAGGCTTTGGAATGCCTAGAAACCCTACAAAGTGGCCTTTTTTGAATTGGACTTAACTTGGGCTCGGCAGGGACACGCCCGTGTGCAATTACTTCAGGCCGTGTTCAAGCCTGTTAGAATGGCACAGTCGTCTACTATGCCCGTGTGAGTCGTGCTCCAATTCTGCCAAATTGACACGGCCGTGTGGTCTGCCCGTGTGAGGAGGTCCAGGCCGTGTTGATTTTGTAATTTGGCCCATTTTCTCCGTATTTGGCCCGTTTCTTGTTTATTTCACTCTCCTATGCTCTCCTAAGTATAAAACATGAAATTAAAGCATTAGGAGCATCGAATTCACCAATTCTAATGAGAATTCATCCATAAAATGCATTAAACATGGGGCAAAATTATAGCTCTAGCAGTGGCTAGGAATGGGCGCCCTAAAATTATGGGTACTTTCACATCTTCATCCATGTCAAGCACAAAAAAATCAACAGGGAATATAAATTTATCTATTTTTAAGAGTACGTCTTCTATAATACCCCTAGGATATTTAACAGATCTATCGGCTAATTGAATACTCATCCTAGTAGGTTTAGGTTCCCTAAGACCACGTTGTTTGAAAATTTTATATGGCATCAAATTAATACTAGCGCCTAAATCAGCTAATGCTTTTTCAACATTCAGATTACCAATTAAGCAAGGGATAGTAAAACTTCCTGGATCTTTTAGTTTGGTTGGCAGCTTGTTTTGGAGTATGGCGAAGCACGCCTCTTTGAGTTCTACTGTAGATATGTCCCCAAACTTCCTTTTATTTGTTAGAAGCTCCTTCAAAAATTTTACGTGGGCAGACATCTGCGAGATGGCTTCAACAAAAGGTAAGTTGATATGTAATTGCTTAAAAAGTTTAAGAAACTTACTGAATTATGCATGAATGCGATCTTTTTTTTAATTTTGCTGGATATGGAGCCGGTGGTGTATATTCTTCCGGCACTGAGTTGTCATTTTTTCGGGTTTTTCTTCCCTCCTTTCGCTTTCCACGGCTTCTTGTACTAACTTCTTTTCAAATTCCACTAACACTTTCCCACTCCTTAGTGTAACTGCTTTGACATGCTCTCTTGATTTGGTATTACTAAGTAAATGTCCTAGTGGTCTTTCCGAGATTAGTTTGGAAAGCTGGCTTAATTGAGTTTTGAGTCCTTGGATTGATGCTTGTTGATTTTTAAGTGCTATCTCGGTATTTTGGAAATGGGTTTCTGACATTGATAAGAATTTTGAGAGCATCTTCTCAAGGTTCGGTTTCTTCTCATGTTGATAGTGTGGCTGTTGAAAACCCTAAGGATTTTGTGGCTTTTGATTCCCTTGACCACCCAGGAGAAATTTGGGTGGTTCCTCCAACCTGCATTATAAGTATTACTGTATGGGTTATTTTGAGATCTAAAGTTATTGTTACCCATATAGTTGACTTGTTCATCTTCGGTTGTAGGATTGAAGGATTGATATTCTGTATGCACACCTCCTCCACTTAAGTTACACCTCATTACTGGATGTACCTGCGTAGAACCAAGTAAACCATCAAATTTTTTATTGAGAAGTTCTACCTGATTAACAGCATAGTAACTGAGTCGATGTTATAAACGCCGGCTGTTTTCATTAGCTTTGTCCTCATAACTTGCCACTGATAGTTATTCATTGACATCTCCTTTATAAACTCATAGGCATCTTCCGGTGTTATATTGTTGATGGTTCCGCCAATAGTTGTGTCAACCATTTGCCGAGTCGAGGGATTCAGACCATTTTGGAATGTTTGTACTTGAAGCCAAAGCGGTAACCCATGGTGAGGGCACCTTCTCAATAAGTCCTTGTATCTCTCCCATGCATCGTAAAGTGTTTCTAAATCCATCTGTACAAAAGAAGAGATATCATTACGTAATTTAGCCGTTTTAGCTGGCGGAAGGTATTTTAGTAAAAAAAATTCGGTCATTTGTTCCCAAGTAGTAATTGACCCTCATGGTAACGAGTTCAACCACTGTTTAGCTTTGTTCCTTAATGAAAAAGGAAATAATCAAAGACGAATGGCATCATCAGAAACGCCATTGATTTTAAATTTATTGCAAAATTCCAGAAAGTTTGCTAAGTGAGCGTTGGGATCTTCATCCTGCAAACCATCAAATTGAACAAACTGTTGTATCATTTGAATTGTAATAGGTTTTAGTTCAAAAGTATTTACAGCTACAGCCGGTCTAACTATGCTAAATTTAGTTCCTATTAAAGAAGGTTTAGCATAATCATACATAGTGCGTGGAACAGGATTTTGACTAGCCGCAATTGCAAGAGGTAGCTGATTGCCTTGGTTGTCAGCCATCTCTTCAGTTGGGGGTTGAGTATTGTCTTCTTGCTCGTTCTCCGTGTATCTTAAGCTGCGTCTTATTTTTCTTTGGTTTT
This sequence comes from Gossypium hirsutum, assembly GCF_007990345.1. Classification (NCBI taxonomy): domain Eukaryota; kingdom Viridiplantae; phylum Streptophyta; class Magnoliopsida; order Malvales; family Malvaceae; genus Gossypium; species Gossypium hirsutum. The sequence goes on along the minus strand of NC_053430.1, from coordinate 90,015,807 downwards.
TACGAATTGTATGATATATTTCTTCGTCAAAAAGTAATGGTCTCAACGGGTTTCTTCTAGTCATAAACTATAAAAACCTACTAAGAGAAAGAAAAAGTAAATTAAGAAATAATAATAATTAAATTAAATTAAATTGCAAGAAAAATAAATGGCTAAAGTAATAAAAATTGAGCGTTCCTAATATCTTAGTTCCCCGGTAACGGCACCAAAAACTTGATCGCGAGGTTTCGTGATAGGTTTTAAATATTTATAATTACTCATTCTTGAACTAACTATTATCGCGATGTAGGCAAGTGTACCTATCGAACAATAGTATAGTTTTAGCAAGACCGGATTGTCAAACCCAAAAGAACTAAAAGTACTAGTAATGACTGTCTTTTTATTATCTAGCCTAAGAATAAAAATGGGTTTTATTCTAAGAATGTACAGAGAAAAGAATTGGGGAATTGCTTTTGGGAAAATTGATTGACTTGAGACAATACCTAAGAAAAAATCCTCCTAGACTTTACTTGTTATTCTAGCTCCGAATCGGATGATTTATTCATTCAACTTGTTCTGTAGAGATCCCTAAGTTATGTTTTTATCCCTATTCAAGACTAATAACGTCTAATCCCTAGATTGAATAACCGAGACTTTTCTCTAATTAACACTCTAGGGTTGTATTAACTCGATCTATGGATCCCCTTATTAGGATTCACCCTAATCCGGCAAAATCTTGTCACCTTATTTCTAGGCGCGCAATGAACTCCGCTTAATTATGACAAAAGTACTCTTAGACAGGGTCTATTCCTCCTTTGAATAAAAGCATGTCTTGAATCAGTATCTTGGGATATCAAAACAAGAATTAAGAACACATAATTAAGAACAAGTTAAATATTTATCATACGATTCAGAAAATAATAACAAGATTCATCTTAGGTTTCATTCCCCTTAGGTATTTAGGGGATTTAGTTCATAACTAAATAAGAAAATATCTCAGAAGAATAACAAATATAAAGCATAAAGAAAACCAAAACTCCTGAAGGGAAATTAAGGAGAGATCTTCAGCCTTGATGATGAACCCGACTTCTGAGATGGATCAATCGACTTCCTTGGAGTAATTCCTTACCCCCTATTCTCCGTCTCCCTTTTTCTCCTCTTCTAGGGTGTATTTATAGGCTTTGGAATGCCTAGAAACCCACCAAAGTGGCCTTTTTTGAATTGGACTTAACTTGGGCTCGGCAGGGACACGCCCGTATGCCACGCCCGTGTACAATTACTTCAGGCTGTGTTCGAGCCTATTAGAATGGCACGGGCGTCTGCTATGCCCGTGTGAGTCGTGCTCCAATTCTGCCAAATTGACACGGCCGTGTGGTCTACCCGTGTGAGGAGGCCAGGCCGTGTTGATTTTGTACTTTGGCCCATTTTCTCCGTATTTGGCCCGTTTCTCGTTCATTTCGCTCTCCTATGCTCTCCTAAGTATAAAACATGAAATTAAAGCATTAGGAGCATCGAATTCACCAATTCTAATGAGAATTCATCCATAAAATGCATTAAACATGGGGTAAAAATATGTATAATTTACGGTTTATCAGTCTGCATAACTTATCCTCAAATTTACAAATTAAGACAATTTACTGGACATCTATTTTCAAGAATGTATATGTGCAAACTATCTCCTGAGCATGAGTACAAGCACGTATTTGCAACAACCGCCTTCAAGTATATGTTTGCAAGGTGTGAATCTGTAGGTCTAAGTCCACAAAAACTCGATCGCAGGTTCAAGTTCGTAAAGCATGAAATTATACATAAAAATTCATTAATCAGGAATTCAAAAAATTAATTTTCAAGAGTGAATTCACTGGGATAAATCCGCAATGGAAACATATGTCAAAACTCTTCGCACGTGACTTATCCGAGTTAAAAGGTTACTTAGTCATCTTAACTTCTGAGCAAGATACAAATTATGGAAGATCAACTTTCTTAAGCAAAATTAAGGTGTCATCTTTCACAAGTATAGTGATTTTTTCTTGATTAATATGAGCAAGTCTCAAATGCCACAAGTACGCATCATAAGAGTAAAAAGTTTTAAACCTTTTATTTTATAATTTAATTTCAAGCAATGTGTACATTGCTGGTTTGATAAAATAAAAATTATTATTCATTCATCCATTACAAATAAGAGTGTGATTTCTAAATATTGCAACAATATTATTAAAAGTCACAGTCAAGCCATCTTTAAATAAACATACAACAGAAATTAAGTTTTTTTTAAAACTTGGAACGTTTTTTTTCAAAATAATCTTCCTAAAATTATCAAAAGATATATATACATCTCCCACTGTTTTAGTTGTCACACTTGTCCCATTTTCGGTCTGTAACGAAAGACTTTTATCTCTAAGATCTTTCATTTCCTCAAACCCTTGTAGAGGAACACACACATGTTTAGTGGCTCCAAAATCAATGACCTAGTGGTCTGTCAAATCTTCCACTAAGAAAATTTCTATCATAAAAATTTTCATACCTTTTCCATTAGTGGCTAAGTAACCCTTCGACTCTTTGCAGTTGGCCATGAAGTGCTCTTTCTTGTTGTAGAAGAAACACTTAAACTTAAATAAGTTTATAGTCTTCTTGGTTCTCATCCTTTCCATTTTAGGTGGCGTAGAAGACTTAACATTGTTTCTTTTAGCATGTTTTCCCTTCCCTTTATAGAAAGAAGAAATCGCTAAGTTTGCTTCTATTTTTCGAATCAGTTGATCGCCATCAAACATCAAGTCATTGGATTCTAACTCTTTCATGAGTAAGCGTTAGACTCTTGTTCCCAAGGTTATAAGCAGCCTTAAAGCTTGCAAAATCCTTGGACAAGCTTTTAAACACCATCTAAATTTGTGTGTTATAGTCCAAATTAGCCTCATTATCTATGACCTCGACAAAGTAACTCATAATACTAATCATTTGGTCTTTGACTTGAGTATCGAGCTTTTTCTAGGCATTCATCAAACTAGTTATAGTTAACTATTGAGCCAAGGTAGCTTGGCCACCGAATATGTCTTGTAGTTTGTCTAGAATTGCTTTAACAGTCTTACAGGTCTCCAGTTGTTCATGAAGAGTACCAGTCACGCTTGCCAACATATAGCAATAAGCTATCTCATCAACCTCCTCCCATTGTTTTTTAGCCTTAGCTTGAATGGCTTGTGGGCATCTATTATCAAGGACTATTTTGAGTTCCTCATAGCTTAGGACAATTATGAGGTTCCTTTTCCATTTGTTATAGTTATTTTTGTTCAATTTGTTCTCAGTAAGTATGTTTAGTAAGGGAGTAAGTGTCATTTTTTAATTGAAAAATATAAAATATTCATTCATTAATATCTTTGTATTTAGAAAATATTAAGAAAACTTTTACCAACATAGAATATGCATTAAGATAATGCATGCATCTTATATTAAAGTTTGAAAACATTTGTAAGTCATTGCAATGAGAATTCCTACACCCATTGAATTAATTCACCTTGGAGAAATCATAATCAACTGGTAAGAACATGGATTTTCATCCATTTAATACATGAATCTAACTTCTTAAGTATTCACACATACTAATAATCACTTCACATTTGGCCTTCATTCTAACTTAAGCATGGATTTTTGGGAAGTTACTTAACTAAAATGATCTTGAGTGTATAACCATTAACTCAACATCTATCATTCCATGCAGCACAAATGAGCCATCTTGGGACAATCTCAACAAGTAACACGTATGACTAGTTGTCCTTTATAAAAAAGAAAAACTTCTCCAGTGAATTCCACATGATAGTACTTACCTCAAGGCCGAAAAGCTATCATATGCTATCACAAAAAAGTTATCTCTTTTAAGGAAATCTCCTCACTAAAACTTGTTGGAAAAAAATTTAATTTGAAAATAGTTTTCTTACACTGTGAAAATTTAAAATTTTAAAAACCAACCTGATTTGTGATATTTATAATGATAAAACCTAGACCAAAATCGTACCTATGTTTCAAATAGAAGGATCATTGTCGTTCTAATCTTTCAACCAAACAATCTTCTCTGCTATTTTCGTACCATGAACTGCTTCAAGTGTGGGCTCGAACCAATTGAATAAAAAACATAAAACTAGAATTTATTTTCTTCTATGTGGAAAGAAAATTTCTCTTTTCAAATAAAAACCAATAGAATAGTTATTACGGAAAATATATTTAATTCTAAGAGAATAAATATCCTTTTTTTAGAATAATAATGATATCATAAAGTTGTGTTTGTAGCTCTACCGATGTCATCTATTTATAAGAAGAGAAGGTAAAACCTTTATTGAATTGGAGAAATTTAGTTCAACTAGAAACATGAACTTCTTGTGTAATTAGGAGTATAGATAGTGGCAACCCTAGTTAATATTAGCTAGGGTTAGTTGTCTACCTTATTAACATAAGGGGCTTTTGGCTTCTTTCATATCAGGTTCAATTGCAAGTACTTACTGGGCTTTTAACCCAATACTTTATAAATTGTTCCAACCCAATATTTGTTTTTCTATTTCCCAAAATAAACTTCAATAAATATATATCAAATAATTTCTCATCCCAATTTTACCCCCGATAAAATTATAACGATTTTACCTTGGTAAAATTTTGAGAAAATATATTTAATATTTAATTATTCAACTTGTTTACTATGATCGAATGATTTATTTTCATTTTCGGGCTTTAAAATAACACAAAAAAATAAACTCACTCTTTCAATCATTTTTGAGAAATCCATGTTCATTTGCAAATGAATCATTTCTCATTTTCATTTCCCTTTCCATTGCCATTTCCATTTTGAGAAAACCACATTCATTTCTAAATGATTCCATTTCTCCATTTCACAGAAAACCATAACCATTTTTGAATGTTTTTCATTTCTCCATTTCTATTCATTCTGTTCATTTTGATTCAACATGTAATTCATTTCTGGTTTTAACAAGCTAGAACATGGACAGATTAGACATGCAATTGATACTCAAATGATTTATAATTAAGTTTCAGCTTTTCACCTATTAATTATAAACTCATTTAGTCACAAAGTCATTTTACTATAGTATCGTGACTAATCTCACCTTAATGGGATACCATTACGAAAGCAACTTGATTAGTGTCGTCCAATGATCTTATCATAAGTGTCTCTTTGGGATAAATTTGTTCTTCCAATAGATTGTATTTTATCTTATGATAAAATTCAGTTACATAATACTTATGTCCTTTTCCAGAAAACATGAATTATTCTAAAAAATAAATAAATAAAACCTACGTGAAAATGCTAGTCCACGATCTAATTACATATCTCATAAATTATTAAAATAATAACTATCACTTTAATTTTTAGAAATCACAATTTTGACAAAATTACTTTTCATATAAATAATAAAATACATTCATGCATATACATAACTCGAAACATGTTTATAATTATAAGAATGTCACATCTTATCAAAAATTAACAAAACATGAATAAGAGAGAAAATTTGCTATCAGTTTATACTATAAACATAGCACAATCTAACTTTGATTCCAATTACTGAAAATAAATCCGGTTTGTTTCTGTCATAGTGGAAAATGAAAACTTTGAAAATCAAGCCAGTTATAGTAATAAAATTTTCTCGAAAAGTATTTGTGCTTTGTACGAGACAGATCCTTAACGTTCCTGGCTTTCAACCGAATGACATTTTCTACTATTCTCGTTCCAGGAATTGCTTCGAGTGTGGGCTCGAACAATCATGAATCAAATATAGAACTAGAAATAATTTTCTTATTTTCAATAGGAAAGTAAAGCTCTCTCTACAGAAACCCATAGATTGTTATTCCTAGAACTTAGAATTTATACCTAGAAAATAAATTCTCACTATTTTGAGGTAGAATAACAACTTCTCGAAGTTGTGTATTTTTAATCCTTCCAATACCATCTATTTATAGGGAGAGATAAATAATCTTGGTTTAATTAGTAGAATACAAATAATACTTATTTGAAAGAAAAACTATTCTCTTAGTTCTACTAGAAGAGAGAGGCGGCACACCCTATTTGAATATACTAGGGTTGTCGTCCCTCATTTGTGCCTCTCTTGTACTAAGTCCAATTATATGTGCTTCCTAAACTTTTAACCCAACACTTTATAATTTAATCTAACTCGGTACATGTTTTTCTATTTCTGAAAATAAATATTATTTATTTTATTAAATAATTTTTTAATTAAATAATTTTCTCAATCCAATTCTAGGTCCGTTAAAGTCATGGCAACTTTACTATAAAAAAGTCTATGAGAAAATATATTTAATTTTCATATTCAACGAATTCAAATGACCAATTATTTTAATTACATTTTTCAAACTTCAATTATTTGATTATATAGTAATTCAAAAACTTAAATTAATTATCAGGTCATTTTCATACTTAGTGAGATACCATATTCATTTCCGAATGTAACCTATTTCTTTAACTTTATCATTTCTATCCATTTCTTTTCATTTAATTCTATAAGCAAATCATTTTTTGTTTCAACTAGCTACTAGAGAGATCAAATGGACATATGTAATTAGGGCTCAAATGATTTATAATTAAGTTCCAATTTTTTGCTTATTAATTTTAAATTCATTTAGTCATGAAATAATTCCACTATAATATCGTAACTAAGCTCTCCCCAATTACATACCATTACAAAAGCTACTCAATCAGTGCTCGTCCAATGACCTTGTCAGAAGTGTCTCTTTGGGATAAATCTATTCTCCCAGTATGATCCTATTTTATCTTATGGTAACCATTAAATCTTTCTTCTTGGAAAGTCAATCACTATCAAAATAATAATTAAGTCATTTATCATAAAGACATACGACCCGTGGCCATATTTACTTTTCATCTATCATGTATTGCCAATGAGAGAATATCATTTACTAATTTTTAGGGTTATGAATCTCACTATCATAAATAATGCTACATAATGTGGAAGTTGTATACCAATGCACCAGCTTTCGGTTCCTTATCTATTGAACTCAGACTTTTACTTACACCAAAGTATACGAGTCACGCATATATCACCCATCATCTACTCATGATGAAGGTATGCCACACTATGAACATCACAAGTGAATAAATCCATAAATGGATTTAGGATCTATTCTACTTGGGTTCTCTTCAATGCATTGTCAATCCAATCAGTCATATTTATGTCTTTATCTTCTGGGAGTCATCTGCTCCGATGCTCAAGACAAATCATCTCCCAAATTGAACTTGATAGACGATATATTAGTCTTTCAATCAGTTTACTCATTTTCGATTAGACTACGGACATGCTTAGGTTCATCAACTAATATAAGTTGTCTTTCTGTATTACGATTCAACCACATAATACCGCTTAGTACAAGTTAAACATTAGATAACCAGTGAACAAATATTTGCTTCCATTTGCTTTGCGTCCAAAAATCATTAAGGATAATATAAAAAGGATATTAATGCAACTTATGGAAAAAAAATTTAAATTAATATGTTCTTAAAAACTACAAGTATACAAATGAATATACTACACTTAGGGCACCAAATCCAACAACTTGTTTGAATAACTTTAAAAAGCTTTCGTCTTTTGTCTAGTGCCAAACGGACGAGCAGTGACATTGTTGCTTGATGATGATGTCGAACGGGTTGCAGGATTAACTTGAACAGGCTTGGTGATGATGATTTTCTTTGAGGCCATCACAACTTTGAACTTTGCTTTTTCGAGAGAAGAGATAAAAGGTAGAAATCATCCCACCAGGTGTGCCAGAAATTTGTACACACAAATTTCTAGTCGAAAGTTGACTTGAAACTTTGGATTCATATTTAATTATAACTTTAATAAAAAAAAAGTTACAATATTTGGAAATTTATTAAATACAAAGAAAAAATCCTTCAATAATTAAAAGTCATGGACTTAATCTTGGATGGATGTAGATTGCTTCAAGAGTTGTTTTGGCTTGCTTTTGAAACGGGTTTGGACCTCTTTTCTTAGTTGATTTGGATTGAAATGTGGTTTTCTTTAAGAACAACTTTTGTCTTCTTCTCCACGGTTGAATTAGATCGAAAGGCAATTTTTCTTCAAAATTGATGCGTGTTCTTCAAAATTTCTTTAAATTATTTGACTTCTTTAGAGAATTCTAGAGAGATTTCTTAAGTTTCTTGAACTTCTGTACTTCTCTAGAATGGCTTGGGGTGACCCCTTTTTTATAGTGCCAACTACATAAATAAAAGAGAGTTCTTCTAGAATTTAACTGTTTCATTTAATTGTTCTAAAAGAATTTAAATTATTTTATTTATTATTTATCTCTTATTAATTATTTTATTTTTAATTAATAACAATATAAAATCTTGATATTTATTTCATAATTAATTAAAATTAATTAGAAAAAAATAACTATGATATAAATATGTTAGTCATTTTTAAGACCCATAAAAATTTTAACTTGACACCTTGCGCTTTATGAGTAGTCAAAAAACTTTCTTTGTGTACAACGATTTTTTTTTTTAACGTGGAAGTGCATGAAACGAATATAATATAATTTCAAAAACAAATTCATATTAAACACCCAAAACAAGAATAAAGGATAAGAAATGAAATATACGCTCCAATCCAATGGTAATAACTAGTCTTACAGATGTTGGTAAGAATCGATTAACCCATTAATTTATCGCAGAAAAGAAAAGTAAAAGAGAATGATATTATTACAATGCCTTGAGATCCGGATCACCACATGCCCATTTCTTATAAGTTTTACCCTTTCAAGATTGAAGACCAAATCCAAATAAACAAAACTAACTCCCTACTCTCTTTGCGGCTTTCCCACTCCTCCATTTTGAGTTTTTCAAACTTTCTCAGCTACCAGACAAAGGACCAATATCCCCTTCTTTCTCCTTTTCTTTTTTGTCTTTCCTTCCTCTCTCTCTCTTCTGTCTTTTTGCTTTAGCCTAAGACAATCCTCACCTTTCTTCACCATTCCCACTCTCATTCATTGCCCATCATTTCCTTTTCCCCTTTTGCCTGTTGGGTCTTAGTTTAGAACAACAAGGGTCGAAACTGAATTTGGGTTTGTTGCTCCCCCATTCCCCACCGTTGATGAGTTGATTGTTTTGCCGTTTGGGAGCTTTCCACCAAGTGTCGGTAATATCAATGGGGTTAGTTGATGACAACAAGAACAAGGAGAAGGAGGCAAGCGAGGATGAAGGAGGAGCTGCAAGGGGTGGTGGCAGACAAATGAGTGATGATTCCTCTTTCTATACCACTGATCAGGAGGAGGATAACGATGATGAGAGTGCACTTCAATTGGGTCCCCAGTGTAGTCTCAAGGAACAGCTTGAAAAAGATAAGGTTTAAACTTTTCATCCGCTTTCTTTCACTTGGATTTACTCAAACTCTCATGCATGTATAGTTGGAATTTGTCTTTTTATCATCATTTGCTTGAGTTGTAGGACGATGAGAGCTTAAGGAAATGGAAAGAACAGCTTCTCGGAAGTGTGGATATTAACAACATTGGAGGTACCGCTTTCATTTCTTTTTTCTTTTTTTTTTAAATCCCTTTGTAACATAGGTTTCTGTATAATTCAATTGTATGGCATGTTTCAGTACTATTGCTCTGGCTCTAGGTAAATTAGAACAAACAAATCTTTCATGCAAGTCTTAAAGAATCTGCAGAATTTGACATGAATCAAAATAGATAGAATTTTGGATGTGGTTTTCACCCTTGTATTTGCAGAAACACTTGATCCTGAAGTAAAGTTCCTTAGCGTGGCCATCGTGTCGCCGGAAAGGCCAGACATGGTTCTTTCGATCCCTGAAGATGGAAAGCCCCAGGGCTTATGGTTTACACTGAAAGAAGGTAGCCATTATCGGTTGAAATTCTCCTTCCAAGTTAGCAACAACATTGTATCTGGTCTCAGGTACACAAATACCGTTTGGAAATCAGGTCTCAGGGGTAAGCCTCTTATTACATGTCCTAATTCTTGCAAAACAAATTTGAAGTTACAAAAACACTTCAAAATGAATCTTGTCTTTCAGTTTTCAGCACAAAAGATATGATTGGAACCTTTAGTCCTCAACAAGAGCCTTATACACATGAAATGCCAGAAGAGACTGCCCCTTCTGGTTTTATGGCTAGAGGATCATATACTGCAAAGTCAAAGGTTTGTTCAACTAAGTTTTACATATGTATCTATATATCAAGTGTGATTTCTACTTACGAAATTGCTTTTTATCAGTTCCTTGATGATGATAACAAGTGCCACTTGGAGATCAACTATACATTTGACATCCGTAAAGACTGGGCTTCAGCTGACTAAGGAAACAACCTGATGATGAGGTGGATGGATGGATGTTCGGATGGCGTTATATTTTCAGCTATTAATTACATATATCTCTTTCTTTCAGACCAGTTTTGTTTTAACTGCTAGTTTCCCCAGTTGCCTTAACCATCTCGTTTATTGTTGTTTGAGATGTTTTGATAATGATATGTCTAGAAAATTGTTCTTGTTCAATTTGTCGATGTGCATATATCAACAACTTGAGCTGAGTCTATGATTTTTTCTTTTTATCTTCAAAGTGTTCTAATTTCAGAGACTGCTTCTGATTTTCTAAATCATGCAGTAATGAGTTTGATACTAACCAATGCCTTTTTTTATAAAAACATGCATCAGAATTTTGAAGGGTTTAAATAAAAATAATATTAGGCTCGAAAAATAAGATTTGATAAAAAAAATTATAGTTTAAACTTGAAGATTCAAAACTTAAGCTCAGTTAATTCTAAGTTTTTAATATATTACATTATGTTATTTTTTTATGTAAGGTAAATTACACCATAGGTCACCTAAATATGAATCATTTTCTTTTTTGGTCACACAATTATGGATTTTTTCCTTTTTTTATCGTCCAACTATGAAATTTTTTAAAATTGGTCATCCAACTAATTGAAATTATTATTTTTGGTCCATTTCCATTAATTGCAATAATGGAGGATGAAGTGGGGTTGAAAATTTAGTACAATAAAAAATTTAGTCCTTAACTTTACATATTATATTGATTTATTCATAATTTAAAAAAATTAATTCTCAAAATTTATAAATGGAATTTCATCCTAATTCTAAAAAAATTAAATAAATATATAAATATATATAAATATTTTCAAAAAATATAGTAATAAATCTAAATTTTATATTAATATTAAATTAAAATTTAAAAAAAAAAACTCTTCCCACCGTCCTCCCCCACTCCCGTCCTTCTCCCTCTCCCTCCATTGTTGTTGATTTAGTGATTTTTGGTGTTGTTAAAATTTCATAAGCATGGCGATTGTTGGCTTAGATTTAGTTTAGCATAGCTTTTCAAAGATGCTTTTAAGTCAAAAAACACTTTTGAGTAAAAACTAAAATATTATATTTCTACTTTTGGTTAAAAAATATATTTGCATAACATTTTTGTAGAGAGAGAGGGAGGGAGAGAGAGGGAGGGAGAGAGGGGGGTGGGAAGGGGTTTTTTAAAATTTTCTTTAATATTAATATAAATATTGAATTTGTTAATATATTTTTTGAAAATATTTATGTTTTTATATATTTCTTTGATTTTTTTAAATTAAGACCAAATTGATATCATTTGTAAATTTTGAGGGTTAATTTTTTAAAATTATGACTAAAATGATATAATATGTAAAAGTTAAGAGCTAATTTTTTTATTATACCAATTTTTCAACATGCCATCCTCCTGTTAGAGCAATTAATGGAAATAGACAAAAAAAAACATCATCGATTAATTGGGTGATCAATTTAAAAAAAACATAGTTGGGTGACCAAAAAACAAAATGGCCCATAGTTGGGTGACCTATGGTGTAATTTACCCTTTTATGTATTATGTAATTTATAATACATACAAAAATTAAATTTATAGTAATATATAATACTCTAATGTAAATATTAAAAAAATCTCAGATGCCTATATATAAAATTTTAATAATTAAAAATTAAAAAAATGAATATTTTTAAAAAAATACAAACAGGCTTAAAATGGATTTGGGTTAATCATTTACACATATGGGTGGACTCGGGTAAAACTTTAAGCCATATTCCAAATCAGGTCATACTTAAAAAAAATATAAAGAATGTTAGTATTATACTTAAGCCCGACTTATTTCGATCTATGAATACCTTTAAATCTAACCAATTATTGTAGTTAGAATTATTATTGGTGTTGTGAGCACAAATATATCAAAATTCATATCAATAATATCTTAAAAATAACTATATCACAAAAAATAACACAAACACAATACAAAGGTATATTGTTAGGTGTTAGAAACTATTGTATTGTATATATTGATATAAAATAAATTGTCATAATCCACGTCGAAGACAATTTCCAAGACATTTTTGTTCATTGGGCAAATTTGTGACATTGTTTGTGAGATTAATTATGGAGTAATGATCATTAAAAGTTTATTTATTAACACATGGTTATTGAATCTCATATTCGTTAGTAAAAATAAAAAGGTAAACTCATTTATGTATGTTTAACTTAGATTTTGATAATTAAATTTTAAAAAATTATTATATGATCATTAACATTGTCAATTTATTATGTTATGGTCATTGAACCATTAATTGTCATTAAAGGTATAATGACAAATTGACATGGTCATGAATAAATTTTTTATCTTTCCCCTCATTTTTACATAAACTCTTTCTTTTTCTTCTTCTTCTTCTTACAAACTCCATTTCTCTTTTATGTAATCTATGACGTATGGTTGAAGTTGAATAAAAACTTGTGATCAGCTTGGAGCTTGGTTATCTTATCTAGGCTAAGCTTGAACACAACGTTGAATTTCTTTCCCCTATCACTTCTCTTTTTCAATATTAAAGCTAGTTGGCTCACTTCTCTTTTTCAATATTAAGGCTAGTTGGCATTTACATAAGAATAGATTCTCCATTAATTCTCATCCCAAAACTCAAGTTCAACTTTGTGATCACATTAAATTCTTTTTGCATTGATAAAGGGGGATGTTTGTCAGTCAACTCTAGTTTGTAGTTATCACAAAAAAAAAAACTAGGGACATCAGTTCACTCTAAAAAAGAATATACACTCGCGACAATAGAAAATGCATACTCGTTTTGAAGCCATAGTAGCCTGAACTCGTTCATAGCACTCAACTCTTACTGCCAACAAAAAAATCATATTATATTTTTTTGTGAACTCAAGAAATCATTAATTGAACTAGAACATGATTATTCATTAATGGGTATAAAAATTAGGCCGATATTTTTATAAGAAAGTACTATAAAATATGGGGAAAATGCATGGGGGAGCATAAATCATTTCCATAAGAAAAGAACTGTTGCATATAAGAGTATAAGAGGGAAAACAATAACCAATATCAAAATTTAATAAACGGCTTAACATAAAGATGATATAACTAAATATCATGTAGGACTAGAAAAGATTTGTAACTAATATAACATATTTCAGTTCATACAAATTCCTTTTTATTAATTTTGGCGTTGCCAAGAAATGGAGTGAAAATGGAGAAGTTAATCTTCTACCTTTGCTAAATATATATTCAAATAAAAACAGATGTACTTAATATATTCAAAGAAATGGAGTGAAGATAAATGTTCTAAATGTTATTCATTTACATTATAATTGTTTGTATGTACTAAATATATCTTGAGTAATTCGTAACTAGTATATAAGGTGGGTTTGGACTAGATTGAAAAGATTTACAAATGTGAGGATGATACCCTGTATGTAAAAATGTAAGACTATAAAATGGTTTTGATGCATGCTTTGATTCCGAAAAATCTTACGGCATTGTAAATGTTCTGGATCCCGAATAAGTGCTCTTGATAGTACTTCCGTACTCCTGATACCACATTTATGCTCCTATATGACTTTCGTGCCCTGTTAGCACTTCAGTGCTCCCTGTCACTGTAACCCATGAATTCGAGTTCTTTACTATTATTTATCGGGGTGTTTTGATTAAATAAAAGAAAGGAATGACTTGTTGACTTGGAATGTATTGAATACTTGAATTATAAATTGAAGATCTTGTTACATGATTATATGAAAAGTCTCACTTGTTTCTTGTGATATGAAATATCAGGATTGAAAATATTCATAATACCTAGTTTTATAATTGTATTTTTTGTTGATAAGGTAAGTTAATGTATATGTTGTTATATAAATTTACTAAGCTTTCGTAACGCTTACTCTATTTCATTTCCTATTTTTTTAGTTGACATTTTGCAGAACAAGGTTGTCGAATCAAATTCAAGGCTCACACTATCAAACTTCTGTTTCGGTAGATTTTGAAATTGTTTTTACTTCGGTTATGTGGCATGTTTATAAGCTATTTTGAGATTTATGTCTTGAGCTTAAAGTTTTATGTGGTAAACTGTTCATAGTGTTGATATGTAAGATTGAATTTTAAGATAGTAAGGGTATGCTTGATCTTGAATCATGAAATGCATGAAAATGAAATGTTTGGTATATGTTCCAAAAGATAGTTGTATATTGGAGATCTAGTTGGTCAAGTTGGTTTGTGACATGATGAATGTAGGCAATATTGACCATGATGGAATGTGAATGATATCTTAAGCAATATGTATTTTGACATGGTGGTATGTATGATAATATAATAGCTTGGTTGTGATGGTGCCAAATTGGCATAATGGTTAAAAGACTAGGAATTTTAAATAAGGTATGTTTTGAGTTGAGTTGGAAAGCATATAATGAATTAGGTGAATTGTTCTATGGATGTTGATTGTTTAATTTGTTCTGCTTAGAAATGAATAAAAATTTATATGACATGGATGAATGGTTTGTTACATTAGTATGAATATTAGTTGATTCTTATGCAAGCTATTTGACCATTTAGGTGCTATTTAGAACATAGGCTTGTTTAGTTCAAGATAACTTTTAAAATGGCACATAATTGTCCCACACGGCCTAGCACACGAGCTAGCCACATACCCATGTGGTTACTGCAATTTTAGTAATATTTGGATCACACGGATCCAGTTAATTACATAACTGTGTGACATATGCACACACGGGCACAACCTTTCGCACGGCCTAGCCACATAGCCATGTAACCCCTATTTTCATATTTGCCCCATTTTGTTGAAAAAGTTTTAATTTGGTCCTTATTTAATCTTAAACTTGTTTTAGAGCTTTCAAAAGCTCTCTTAGGACCCGAATTAGTTTGTTAATCATGATTTGTATATATATTATAAATTGATAATATGATTTTTAAGCCGGAATGGTATGGGATATTCTCTGTTTACTATAGTGATATTGAATAGCTCGAGTTTGGTGATCAGACTAGGTATGGGGTGTTACATGTGAAACCTTCTACTAGGTTCTAAGTCACTATTACTGATGGGGGAATCATGTCTACTCATGGTGTATGCAGGTCAGTGTAGTGGCAGGCATAAGGTCAGTAGTTTACAATAGATTTCCTAGTCTTACCTCTCAAGGGATGTGACTTGGTTCTCGGTATTCATTGGTTAACCACCTTGGGGTCCATAGTCTGGAATTTCAGTTCTCTTACTATGCAATTTGTATACAAAGATCACTATTGTACTCTGCAATGAATACTTCTAGGAGCCAATTAGATTATGATAGGTACTTAAAGCATTAAGCTGGTGCATCAGCTTGGTTAGAGTACTTGGCCATTGCTCATAACCCTAAGCAAGTGCACCCTGCTACATATGTAAAGCTTGGTTGATAGCGGGGATTTGCAATTGGTATTGGCATAATTTGAAGATGTTTTCCAATCTCTAAAGGAACTTCCACATCACAGATTGCAAGACCACCATATTCCCTTCAAATATAAGAATGTGTTAGTGAAGGCAAATCATATAGGTATCTTATTGTAAAGAAATGTGAAATGGAAAGGCTCATAAAGGAAATTCTTGAAGCTGGGATCATTCGAGATAGTTGTAGTATAGTGAAAAAGAATGATGGTAGTTGGCGCCTTTGTGTGGACTATAGGCAGCTAAATCGACATACCATCTAGGATACCTTTCCTATCACGATTATAGAAGAATTACTTGATGAACTAGGGACTGCTTCTTATTTTTCTAAGCTTGATTTAAGATCTGGATACCATCAAATTCACATGTGGGATAAAGACATTCACAAAACTGCCTTTAGAACCCACGAAGGCCACTACGAATTTCTGGTTATGCCTTTTGGCTTAACCAATGCCCCTTCCAACTTTCAATCGTTGATTAATTCTGTTTTCAAACCCTTCTTGAGAAAGTTTGTCTTAGTATTTTTTTATGATATTCTTGTGCACTTGGAAAACTGGACATCACATTTGGAGCACCTTCGAGCAACCCTACAACTAAGGGTGACTATTTGATCAAGTCAAGTTGAATTGAGTAAAAAAATTTCGAGTTAGTCGAGTTGACAAATATTATTTTAACAATCGAACTTAATTTGAAAATTTTTTGAATTGAGTCAAAAAATTTCTAGTCGAGTTAACGAATCCTATTATTTATACTTAATGTTGCGTTTACATAGACTGATTATTTAACTAGTAGACGAAGTACAATATTATTTAACTACATAAAAAATATAATTTACTTAATAATTACATGTAAAGAACTATTTTAAGCATCCAAAGTAAATATACATAACGTTGCAAGATGATCATTATGGCCATAATTCGAGTCAACTACATAAGCTATTACATCTCATGCATAATTATATTTGCATAGTGCATAACTATGCGTCAAGAACTATCATATATACAATATAACAAAATGATATACCAAAAGTATGATACAGGGATACATGTCACTACTACACAAAATATGATATAACAAAATGATACACCATAAGTATGATATAAATGGTATGACGCTCCAAGACTCGAATTCAACAAAATAGATTCAAGCTTCCTACACAACAAAATCAAGATTTTAACCAATTATTTTGACCAAATCAAAGCAAATAAAAGGTTGAAGTTTCCACAAAAATTAACAAAATATCAATTCAAAAAAGTAAAAATCAAACTATCTTCAAGCTTCATCCTCTTCGAACACTATAGATAGTATCGAAAAATTCTGTAACAAAAATAAAAATTTATTCTTAAATTATGAAAACCTTTACTACAAAAATTAAAATAAACATTCAATTTTGTGTTTTAGTTAAATATGTTACCATCTTCATGTTCCGATAACTTTGACAATTCTAATACATATCAAAAGAGAAAAATGTTAGTTAAATTGTGAGAATATTTATAAAAATAAATAAAATAAGCAATTAATTTTTTGGATTAAAGTTAGATCCCTTACCATCATCTATATTTTGAATTTCCTCCACATACTCCTTAAGGTTGATAGGATCTTTTGATCTTCGAAGCCAATCTTGTGTGCAAACCAAAGCCTCAACTATAAAAGGAGTCAAAGAACTTCTAAAATTATCTAGAACACGTTCACTCATACTGAAAGCACTTTTGGATACAACAATTGAGATAGGAATGGATAACACATCTCGAGCCATTTGCGTAACAATTGGGAATCTTGGACTATTAACTTTCCACGACAATAACAAATCAAATGAATCTAAATTATTTTAATAATCTTCTCCCAAATAGCTATCCAACTCAGATATACTTTTCAAGCCAACATGTTCCTTTTTCTTCATATATTGTTGCATGACTAAGCCTATCCACTTGAACCTAGAGCTCTAGTAGGAAAATTAGATTCAACTTCGATGTTCATGTGATGGTTTCCCTCAAATTGCAGAATATTCATCAAGCAAATAATGCAATTCTCTATTGATCATCCTTATAATGTCATCTGTAATAGTAGGAAACAACAAGTTGACTACAAATGCAAGAAAATTCATTTTGTGTCATGGGTCAAAGATAACTTCTAGATAAATAAGCAAGTTCATCACTTTTGAATCACCCTAGTACTTATTGTACTTATCATTCATTTTTTAAGCCATACACATTATGTCTAAATCCCCACAATGTTTCCACCCATCAAGACGACAATGCATATCTATGACAACTTCAAAAAAAGAATTAGAGGTGACATGTAATTATCCAGACACCTTCAATGTAAGTTCATGAAAAGCCTCAAGCACTTTCGTAATTTTTCGAACATTTTCCCAATCATCATATGTGAGAACTCCATATCCAGCACTAAGGTCTAAAAAAACAGTTATTATCATCATGAACATAAGCTTCTAACACACATTCATAGTTTTTAGCCACATTTAACATCATATAAGTTGAATCCCATCTAGTAGGTACATCTAGACATTAATGAGCCTTAGTTCCTACCATTTCTTCTTCTGCCCGACAGTTGAATTTAGACAAACTTGATGGTGATGCTTTAATATATCTCACATCTCCTCTAACTCAATCCTTATATATAAAAGTGTCCTTAACCCCTTCTTAAACAATGAGATTAATAATGTGTGTCGCACATCTCATATGTATATATTTACCATTTGCAACACAAGATTTTTGATGAACCAACTTTTTTCTCAAATAATCAACAGCAATATTGTTAGAAGATGTGTTGTAACGCCCCAATTTTTGGGAATTCTGTGAATGTTGGCATAGGTTTAATTATGTTAGTGGGCGTCTAGAAGGCCCAAGCTTAAGATAGAACCCGGCAATTTTAGTTAATTTTTGTTCCATAAGAAAAAGGGGGTGAAATTATGAAATAGAACCTATGTGAAAATGTTTGAAAATGCTATAGGCTAAATTGAAGTGGCCAAATAAATAGGAGTGCAAAATAGGAGGATTTGCATGACAAACCTCCCATTTTACATGAAGTGGCCAACCATCATGTTGTTGTAGACAATATGAGCACTTGATATCCATAATTCATGGTACAAATTGATAATGAGTTAGGCAAATGTTCCATGATAATGGATTAGGTAAATGTTCCATGATAATGGGTTAGGTAAATGTTCCATGATAATGGTTTAGGTAAATGTTCCATGATGGACATTTCATGTCTTTTGTATTAAAAAATTAAATGGATGAAATATGAAATTTTATTAAAAGAAAAAAGGGGTGAAAAGAACAAAGTTTTGTCCATCTTTGTTCATCATAGCCGAAAGTTAGAGAAGAGAAAGGAGAGGAGAAAGCTCTTGAATGTTCGGTCACTTGGGGAAGAAAATTGAAGGTAAGTTCATGGTAGTTTGCTTCTATCTTGATGTTCATGAGTTCTTCTTGATTCTACCTTAACTCTTGAAGCATATTTTGGTTTTTAGTTGTGTTGTGAGCATTTATTCATGAATTAAAATGAAGGAAATGGTTATTGTTTCATGTTCTTTTGATGAAAAATGGAATATAGGTGAAGTTGAGCCAAACAAATGAGCATGCATGTGCCTTAGATGCTAAAGGGAAAAATCGGCTAACATGTTGTGCTTTAAAATGATGAAATGGAGATTATACTTAAGTAAAATAATAGATATGTGATGATTGATTGGTGATATACATGTTTAAATAACAAGCATGCAAGTTAGGTGTGAAAGAGTGATTTGGTAATAAATCTGCTTAGGACAGCAGCAGTAACGTGACTTTGGAAAATCACCATAAATTGTGGGAGATGAGTTAGAAGCTGAATAAATTATTTAATTAAAGCTTAATGAGTCTAGTTTCAAATGGAATAAACGAGAACATATTTTGAATTTTGTACAATGAGAAATTTTATTCGTAATGAAGAGTGGTCAGATTAGTCAAACAGTGAAACATGGGAAACTTTAAGAAAAATATGGTATTGATAGGCTAAACCAAAAATTTTGAAAATTTTATGGATAGAAGATATATGAGTCTATTTTCATGGAAAATTAACGGCACTTGATTTGGAGTTTCGTAGCTCCAGTTATAAATGATTTAGTGACTATTGCTCAGGAAGACAGCTTGCAGTGAAATTATGATTATGTGGTAAACACTGACAAAAATTTATTAATGGGTTGCTTATTGATTTCTTATAAGCTTACTTTGATCTGTAGGTGAGGTTGGCCAAATATTGTAAGGGGTTAATACGTAGTTCGTATTTGAATAGTTAGATTAATGTGTTAGTAATCCAATTGTAGGCGGTTCGTGTGTGGATCTCGTCAGCATATCGTCGCAAATAGGTGTGTAACTAACACCCTCTTTCTTAGTCTGGATCGGCAAAAGTCGAAAAGCTGAAATGCCGAAAGCCGGTATTTTGTAAATTTGCGAGTATGCGAATGCTCGTGAGGTAAATCGATTAATGTTTTTGCTAAGCTGCAAAATTTGGATTGCAAAGTGCATGATTTTTGTGCCCTCGATATTTTTGGGCTTAATGGGCCAAAATTGGAATGATGGGCCAACGGGCCCAATTCGGTAAGAACCCTCAGTATGTGATTCTGTTAGTACATGAAAAGTAGGAATATGCATGAAAAACCCTAAAATAGATAAATTACTGAAATACCTTTTAAAATGGAAAATTTACAGTTTTACCCCTAGTAGATAAATTACCGAAATACCCCTAGGGTTAAATTGACCTAAATGCATGTTTGACTGTTGTTATTTACTGCATGCCATGTTGTTATTATCTGATGCATGGGATTGGGATATTGACGGAGGAAGTACTGAAAGTGGCTTGTCCACATACTGGAGGCTTTGCCTCAATTTACTGTTAACTGAGCAGCAAGGCTGCAACTGTGGAGTGTTGGGCTGGGTGGATTGAGCTATTCTCCACATGGAGTGTAGGGCTGGTACGGGTGGAGTGTAGTGGTTGGTGGGTTGAGTAGTCTCCCCAAATGGGCTTGCATATGTTATTGATGTTGCATGTATTTTGAAATGGGCCTATGGGCCATACTGTTATCTGAATAAGGGGCTAAGGCCCAGTTTATTGTAATCTGAAAAGGGTTCTGGTCCAGTACCACTGTTACCTGAATGGGCTTAGGCCCAATAGGCTTGAGCTGACTTGGGCTTTGAATGGGTTTTCCTTACACACTGAGTTTCCCCAAACTCACCCCTTTTATTTTCATCCACGCAGGAAATCCCCAACCATAGTGGGCTTGGAGCTGTGAGGGAATTCGGAGTGGCCACCCGTTCTGAAAGTTTGGTTTTCTTCTGGTGAACTGGACATCCTATTATTTACATTTGAATTTTTGGGTTTTTAAATGTAATAAGGCAGCTTAATTATTTTTGATGGTTTTAATATGTATTACTAAGATAGGTATAACTTATTTTAACTGTTGAAATTGGATAGCTTTAGGGCGCGTTTTTAAAAATAACAATTGATTTCAAAATAACACGACAACAAGCAAAGCTTCTGCAATGAAAGTATTTTCCAAAATTAATCACTTTTCCTAAAAATGACATAATCAAATCGGTTTCCTAGAAATATCCATGACATTAAGGTGTGGCAATGGCGGTATGCATGTCTAGGATTGGATCCGAATGGAGCTTGGTACTTAAGCAGTCCGATGGACTCACCACCTCTTTTCCAGTTTCCTACCTGGTGCACAGCTTCCATTCACTTTAACCTATAATGAAATTATCTTTTAAAACACTAAGTAGGTTTTTCTGGATCAACAATATAAAATGTTTTGAACGCTTCGATGTGGCATGTCGGATCCGGCCATAACGTCTGGGCCGGGTTTGGGGTGTTATATGTGTTATCAACAGTAATAGAAAAGACCTTCTCAATCCCCCAATCTCGAAGAAATTTATCAATGGCTTGACTAATGCTATTACCTCTATAAGCAGAAATTGGGAAAAGGTTTATAATTCTCTTTTGTAACCTCCACTCATCATCTATCCAATAAGTTGTTAGAACCATGTAGGATATCCTTTGCAATGAAGCCCAAGTGTCTGTCATCAAAAAAATTCTACTTGTCCAAAGAGATGGAAGATGAAACCTTGTGCATGTTACAAAATAAAGAACTTAAAACCCTCCCCTCCACAAATTTCAAAGGCAATTCATCCACAATAATCATATGAATCAATGCATTTCTAATATCATCTTGATTAAACACCCAAGTTGAGAAATCTTCATTTTCTTGGCTAGGTTTTGCAAATGCAAGTTATGCTTGCTTAAGATCAGAGGTATTACCTTGGAGTTTTCTTGAGAAGGTCTTCAAATGGTTATTTAGATTGGTTGTAGAAGCTCTAGTTTCCATTGTGTAAATGGCATTACAATAATTCCACTTTGCACTATTTTCCCCATCTTCTTTTGAGTATTGCTGAAATTTGCCAACAAGGTGCCCCTAGTTTGGCCTTTCTTCGAGTATTTTTGTTATTTGTTGTGTGGATAACTTTAGTAGTAGAAGTAGGTGTAGCTCCTTCTAATGATTTTTTGCTTTGAGACTTTTGCAATGGCATTGAGTCATTCATCTACAATCATAAATATAACCAATTAAAATTACAAAATGGTCAAGAGCCATAATTCCATCAAAGTTTTATACTCACAAATTTGGTCCACACAAATACCCATCAATAATTCAAATTAAAGCATTCAAAATTAACCCAAAACAAAAACAACAGAGTAACTTACTTATAAAATGTACTAATTTAACTTATAAAATATGTTAACGAAACTCGTAATTGTGTAAACATAACAAAAATTCAAAAAAAAATTGAGACTAAAAATCCAAATTCTTAAAACTCTTATTTGAAGGGTTGTGTTTCACATAACTAATAATCAAAAGAAACAAAGTTTACAATAAATAATATAAAAATAAATCAATAATCAAATATGAAAGAAGCCATAACACTTATTTTGGGCTTTACTTAGATACCTTATTTGGTTATATGTATAAAGTTGAGCTATAAAAATATCAATAATCGTGTCCTTTTTTTTCAATAGACACCAAAAATTTCATATTTATCATTGGCAAACTATGTAACACAAGAAAAAAAATGAATATATCAAAAGTTGTGACCGATCTTCACTACAATGTTGTTAAGCTCCAAGTTTATCAACTTTTGTTTTATTTTAATAGCACAAACACAACAATGTATTGCTTGTAGGTGGGGATGCAAGAGTAGATACAATAAATGATGTTATCACTCATAAGTCAAGTAACCTTCTAATTAATGTATGGAATGATGAAGATATCCATTGAATATATTGGAATTGCATACTTATATAGTTATGGTAGTGGTACTGGGGCTACTGGGTAGGTATTTAAAGTTTACAAAGATTCTTCGTAGAATGTCTATAATGTGAATGGATTTAAAAAGAAAATTTTGGATCTTTAGTTTTTTTCATGTTTTTGGTAGCACCCCAAACCCGATTGGTCCGACTCGAATTTCAAACGTCACATTAGCCACCGAAGTGACTCTCCGTTTAAACCATCACAAAGCACACCAACCCTCCCATCACATCACACAATTAATCATGGAATATTTAATTAAAACTAATGTCATGCTTCCATTTCGCTACTCTAATCAACAATCAATAACAAGACTAATTCACAATTTAATATTTAACAAACAATTACCTCGAAAATTTTAGTTAAACATACATGCATGCAATAGGGTATTTTTTAAAAGGACTATATTTGTACAGACTTGGAAAACCATTTAGTTTTAAAATGTATAATTAGATTAAAAACGAAATATATAGATATGTTGGGAAAAACTCCATTTCACAAAATTTAACAATATTATTGTAGGATTAAATGTATAAGTCTTATTTTGGAAAATTTATTAAAGCATCTCACACAACCTTCTAACATTATTAATTAATTAGTTAGCAAACATTTAACAGTTTACATGACTTGACCAAATTTTGTGTTACATCTCATGCATACCAAGCACATGTTTGTATCCAAATCACACATAAAAGATTTAAGGCTTACCTCAATGACTAGCGACTCTTCAACTTGCACTTACAAGTTAGTTGAATAGTTTTCAAACCAATTATCAAACAAGCATAATCCATCATTCAATCATCTATCTAACGTAATGATAAAAGTTCCAAATTAAACCAATTAAATAGTTCATAGTGTCCAATTACAACCCGACAATTATAACTAAGTCTAATACTAAATCCCATAATTTGGTCCCACATTGTCTTTCTCATTAGGTTTGGGAACACAACAACATACCCAGGTATAGCCTCAATTTGAATCACTTGGATGACTCACCCCCACACCTCTTCACAAGTAAAGTCACTGCAATATTATAAAAAAAAATGGGTAAGTTTATTGAGGCTCAATGAGTGCTCAAACATACTACAAATAAACACATCAATTGGGTTAAAGGGTGACATGCTATAACAGTTCACATATTATTACAATCTACACAAAATAGTAACTCACATAACACAACAATTCTCATAAAATAAGTAGTGCACATTTAATAAGTAATTTGCATAAAATGGTCAAATACATAAATTATCAATTCGCATAAAACATATGTTCATGTGAAATAACAGTTCTGTCCAATTAGCAGTTCATAACACATAATGGTTCATATCACATAATAGTTCATGCAAAATAATAATTCATACTCCATCATAACTCATTTATTTCATATAATAATAAATTGACATTTTTATGATTTTGAAATATATAGGGGACTCTATCACCATCTATAAATGGACTCTATCTCCACAAATTGGATAAACGGATCTCCTTATAACACCTTACTTTTGGACTCAAAAAGCCCTACGCTATCTCCGATATAAGTGTAGCACGAATGCTCACACTCTCTAAACATACCACGCTATCTATTGTAAACGGAGCTATGCTTGACAATCCTTTATCTCTCCAACACATCTCAAGGCCACAACGCCCATCACAATAAAAATGGTGAGTACTCACAATCCTATGGCATGCCAACTATATCCAATGGTTCCATAAGGTCACAATGCCAAAATATCTCTTTAACACATTCACAATATTCAGTATAATAAGGCTTGCAATTAAATAGGGCTCGCAAATAAACAGAGCTCGCACATTATAACACAGTTCGTAATTCGCAATTCGCAATAGAGCATGGTTTACAAATAATATAACTTTCATGCTACATATATTGCACACATAACACAGTTCACATATCATTCATGACATAGCTCACATAAATCATTGTTCGTATATTTTATTTAGCATAAGGCACGTAATAGCTTAGCTTATATAAAATACAACTCAAAATCTCATAATACACAATTTGGCAAATTAATACAATTCTCTATATTAATACAGATCACCAAATTAACACAGTTCGCCATAATAATATAATTCACCAAGTTAACATAGTTCACAATATAACACAATGCAGAAATATAATTGGCTCACACTACAGTTGAGCTCACACTTAGCATTTCACGATAATAAAATTTTGCACTAATCAAAGCTCGCAATATCGTAAAACTCATAATTCACTTAAGGGTTCGTACATGCATAAATGTGCATTATCAATAAAATTCACATATTATAGAAGTCCACATTATATTATTATTTTTTATATATGTTCGCAAGCATTACAAAACCATATTCGAATATATATATTACATATATATACATACCTATTTAGCGGCCTTTGTCTCGTCAAATTTTAGCATACATTAAAAATCTCATATACATTTATATATATTAGATAATACAAAACCTATAAACACATATGTATATCTATTGTATATAATAAAACCCTCACATATATATATATTTTGGTGAATTACAATAATAGGGCAAAGCCAGAACAACTAGTGCAACTAGCACGACTTGAACCTAGGCCACACTTAGGATGGTGAACACCCTTAACCATCAGGCCATCACATGGAAAATAATGACAATCTGCTCACGCAGAGACTCAATCACAAGACCTTTAAGACACAGCTCAAAACTTAACCACTAAAACAAATATATAGTAAAACCACACATATATGTACTATGAATATAACAGACCCACGCAGATACATTATAGATATAACACATATGCACCCAAATATATATTATATATAACACCCATGCACGCATATATATTATAAACCACACTCATATATATATATATATATAACTCAAAAACCCATATATATTATATATAAATAACAAAACTCCTATACGTATATATTACATATATACACGTACTTTTCAGTACTTCAACTCACCTTTAATATTTAGCTCACACACAAACGCAATAATTAAATGCACAATTCCCACACACTTATCACTTCAACTACATGATTTATAGCTAAGGCCTATCTATTTTATTCTTATAACTACATGCATACTTTAAATTCATGCATTTGGCTCATTAAAATCGTACAACATGCATACCCAACACTCAACAAAATTGCAATAGTTTGCACCAAGAGAAATCAAGGTTCGTATATTAATTAAGCAGGGGTTCGCATATGTTACCTTAGCCTTTGTATTGGAGTTTAAATGTAGTATATCAAATCATTCACCTTAGTCAATACCTTTTGCGCAACAATTCAAACAAGTTTTTCTTTCTCTTTCGCATTGCTTGTGAAACCTCCTGATGAATCTGAAACTTTGCATACACATTAAATACAATATAAAATCATTATTAACAGCCTTAAACTTAAAAAAATAGCAGCAAAATCACCACTCTAAGCTCACATTTCTCATACTGAAAATTTAACTAGTTTTGCCAAAATAGGTGTTTAACCAATCAAACTTTATCGTTAAGCCTTAATTTCAATTCTAATATTCCTAAATATCATCTAATTTCACTTTTAAACCTTTAATTCTATCTAATCTCATGAATTTAAAGTTTTTGGAAAAATCAAGCTTCTATGAACACACAAAAGGGGGAAATTCGAAATTCATTAAAATTCATTATTGGACTATCAAATTGAGTCCAAAAACCATTTATTTAGTTAAAAATATATTAGAAATCAATGAAAAACAATAAGCATACTCATTGTTTTGGATTTCACCATTGTCGAACCAAAATTTAATTAAACAGCTTTAAATATTAAAAACTCTCAACACACTTGGTTAAATTCCGAATTAGAAAAACATCAACTTTAATCTAATCATAATAAGTCAAGACATTACCTCAATTTGAAGAAAATAACATGTTTTGATCTAATTCGAAGTTGAGCATGAGAAGAATAATGGCCAATTTGATGAGGGTTTAATGATTTTTCTTTAAAATTGGAAGGTGTTGAGGTGTTCGGATAGTTAGGAAATCACCAAGGATGAGTTAATTTTGAGAGAAAATATAATATTTGAACTTGGATTTTTTTGAATGTGAAATTAAATGGGAAAAAATGGGACGTAGGGGTTTTTTAAATGGAAGAAGATGAGCGGTCTTTTTTTAAAATTAAGGGGAAATTGCATTTTAAAAACTCCCAGTTTTCCTTTATTTTTCAAATCAGTCCTTAGTTTAATTAAAACATATTTTTCCCAATTAATTTCAAACCCAATTTTATTTTTAAAATCCGTTTTAAGTTATTTAATAATCGACCACCTAATCCAAATTTTCACCACCCAATTTTAGACCTAATAATTATTTTCATATTTTATTATTACTATTATTATTTTTAATTATTTTATCCTATTTTAATTTCTATGATATTAAACCCAATTTTTTCTCTCGAGCCCAAAATCTAATACACAATTCTACTAACCCAGTTTTTGGGATGTGACATTTATATAGCTTCCCTTCCTTGAAAAAACAATTTTTATAGAATATTTAGATTTTACTAGTTTCTATACAACCGAAAAAAGAAGAAGTTGTATTTATAAGTTACAAACAATTCAATATTTTTGTTTACATAGCTAAAAAGGTTTTTATAAAGATAGTATGTTTATCCGATATTGTTCAAATTTCGAGTAATAATAGCTACACTCACTCAACAATCCTTAAAGCAGAATAGGTGTTCCCCTGCTCCTTTCTTATTTCCAGTGCTTTCTCATTTCACTCAATAATAGAACCTCCCATGTTCTCGGCACAAAGCCATTACAAAACCAAACAGAGTATGCCATTACATAACTAAACATGAAATACTCACTCACACGCATAAAGCCAAAAAAAAATTACAGTTTTATTGTAAAGAATTTATGCTGGTTGTGGCTTGTAGGACTGTAGTTGTGGGACCAAATAAGAAGCCAAAAATGGGTAAACAATTGAAAGTGGGCGGCGTCAAGCATGGGAAAGGAACCAAAGCTTTTGAGTAAATGAAAAACAGAAAGTGGGAAAGGGATTTGGAACGGTAGGCAGAAAAGTAAGGTTGATGGTTTAGAAATCTTAATTTAAGATTTATCAAAACGACATATGATAGTACTAGGAAGAACATATGTTTTCTTCCTACTTATTGATTAATTTGTACCCTATTTAGTTATCTTTAGCACATATTTTAACATTTTCAATTCAGTAAATTGTACTTTATAACTTAGTGGATCTTAGCAAATTTATCCCTAATTTTTTCATGTTTTGGTACCGATGTCGCTGCATGAGTATTTCCAGATTGTGTCTAGAACTGTCGCTGCATCTGACAGCTGTTCGGCTAAGAACAAAAATGTGTGAACTGTCCAGTCTGGTACAACCAATTTGTACATACAAAGGCAGCATGATTCTGATGAAAGGACAATTGTGCTATTTGGATAAATATTAATATTCACGTGAAAAGGAAAAAAGTGAGGCTTTTTGGGGGGTATTATCTTCTTCAACCTATCTTTTGAAGCTTTTCGGGTATGGCGGCTTAAGTCTTCTACGGGTGAACCAAAGTGAAAGGGACGTAGATCAGTACCTGACGAAAAGCCCTGAGTGCGACACAATAGGGACTGGAGAGATTCAATTCGAGATTTTCTAGGAATAGTATTCCCCACTTGTTTCTTTTATATTTCTTTTCTAAACAATGGTGATTACTTTCTATTTCATGTTTGTACAGAAGTACACATGATTAATGGGTTAAATGTTATTTTATTCAATCTTTCTTCTGCTATTTAATCTTTGGGTTTGAATGTTTTTAGCATGGAAGTGTTATTGCAGTCACTAACACTAGAAACTGTAGCAACAGTTCAAGCTAACTAGCATGAAAATGGAAGTTGCTTGAGGATTAGAGAAATTTAATCCACTTGTTCTTAATAGTGTTCTATTGCCATCATTGGAAGGTGTGGTTAATGTGCATGTTTAAGTCTTAGATTAAATATAGAAGTTAAGCTTAGTAAGATATTCATTTCAATTTAATGCATAGACAATCACCTATCCTTTTATACCTTGTGAGCACTTAGTATTCTGTTGAATATTCATGTTGGGGATCCCAATTTATCATTATCAATCTTGAAGCACTATCATGATACTCCTTATGGAGGTCGTTTCGATGGCATGGGAACTACTGCTAAGGTTCTCCAATTAGAATTATACTGGCTTTCATTATTCAAATACGCCCACAATTTTGTGAATCAATGCGATAGGTGTCAACGCACTGGTTCTATATCTCGAAGCAATGAAATGTTGTAACAGCTAATTATGGAGGTTGAATTGTTCGATGTTTGGGGTATGGATTTTATGGGACCATTTCCAAGTTCATTTAGAAACTTTATATATTAGTATTTGTTGACTATGTCTCGAAGTGGGTTAAAGTTGTTGCAGTCCTAAAGGATGATGCAAAAATAGTGCTTAAATTTTCTTACAAGTATATACTCACCCTCTTTGGCACACCAAAGGCATTGATAAGTGATTGGGGTACACACTTTCATTGCAACCAAGTGGCAGCCGCACTGAAGAGATATGGAGTTAATCATAGAATGGCTACTACTTATCATACACAAACTAATGGACAAGTCGAAGTATCGAATCGAAAAATTAAAAACATTCCTGAGAAGGTTATGAACCCTTCGAGGAAATATTGGTCTCCTAGACTAGATGACGCTTTATAGGCAGTGCAAACAGCATATAAAACTCGAGTAGAGATGTCACCGTATCAATTGGTTTTTAGGAAAGCATGTCACTTGTCAGTTAAACTGGAGCACAAAGCAATGTGGGCAATTAAGCGAGTGAACATGAACTATGAAGCTGCTGGAAAGAAAAGGCTATTGGACATCACAAAGCTAGAGGAGAGTAGGCAAAATGCCTATAAAAACGCTGCAATTTACAAGGAAAAGACCAAATGATGGCATGACAGAATTATTTTGCAGCGACAATTTATCGCGGGTCAATAAGTTTTATTATTCAATTCTAGACTGAAATTGCACCCGGTAAATTAAACTCACGTTGGTTTGGACCTTTCGAAGTTGTCGAAGTATTTCCTCATGGTGCAGTCACAGTCAGAGATTTACATGATGGACAACCAGTTCAAAGTGAATGGACAGCAGTTGAAACTTTATTTTGGGAATATTAATCAAAAGCATGCAGAGACCATTAAATTGGCTGAAAATTTTTAATTTTTATTGAATTTATCATTATGTGATTTTATTTTATTTTATTTTATTTTATTTTTTGTTTTTGTTCAAGTTTGTTTTACTTCTTCTTCTTCTTTTTTTTTGCAGAATAATTAAGTACCATTGTCGATGCACTTGGGCTTTATTGTCAACAAAAAGAATTTGCTAAGAACATTGTCGCTGCACCCGAGTTTGTGGGTGCAACTACTGATAATTTGGTGCGAGATGGAGCTAAACTGGCGAAAGTTGCAAAGGAAGCAATAGATGACGCTGGGGCAGAGCCGGAACCTGAGGAGCTATCTGAGGCCCATGCGAAGCCCAAATAAAAGAAGAGAAAAGGCTCTAAAGACAAAAAGCACAAGGAGGAGAAAAAAAAAGAGGAAGAAGAAACATCGTGCAACTACATCTGTGGTTGAGGAAAACTGAGTTAGTTTATTTTTAGTTTTTTAGCTATTGTGTTCATGCATTGCACATAGCTATTATTTTTATTTTGTTAGTGCACATAGTCGTTGCATTTCTATTGTCATTGCATTTTAATTTTAGTGCATTGAAGACATTGCAAACTTTAAGTTTGGAGGAATGCATATGGAGTTTCGAAAGACACCCACATTTCAAAAAAAAAAGAGTTTAACTAAGCATGCCAGGTTTATTTGTGGTTAATGCAAATGTGTTTGAAAATTTTTGTTACATTTGATGTTTAATTCTTGAATCATGTGAATTATCAATAAATGAGTTGAATAAATTTGACTGAATGTTGTATCTTTAATTCTTTGATGAATGATTTAGGTTGCATCAGTAATGGATGACTAGTTGCACTCCTTGAATCTTGAATGAAATTGTCTTTTACAGCTGCTTATATGTATATGGTTATGAATAAGAGACATTCCAAAGTGGGTGTATTGTTAAATGTTAAAGAGAGAACACTCCAATGCAAGCTTTAGAAAAATGAATCTGGCCAAAGGTTATCGTTGCATGAGTGTGTGTTGGCACAATTACGTACTCTTTGGGGGTTTGTTGCACTCCATCGTTACTTCTCAGGAACAAAGGTACAGTAATGCAACGATATCCCTTATTCACAAAAAAACAAAAAGAGACATATATTTATGATCTTCATAAATACTTAGTATTGTACAATAAATGTTGTATTGGTAGATAGAATTTAGGATTTGAAGTATGATGTTGGTTTTGATGAAGTTGCAATCTTATTCATTCATACTTATGTATTGTCAATGTAATATTCTGTAACACCCCTAGCCTATATCCGTCGCCAGATTAGGGTTATAAGGCATTACCTGTCATAAGACAATTCAGAACCTTTTTTTTTATTTTAAAACTCAACTAATTTATGACAAATCTGTAACACCCCTCACCCATATCCAACATCGGGACAAGGTTCGAGGCGTTACCGGACTTAAACATTTACAACATGCAAAATCAGGCCACAAAATTTTTGTCCATTAAAACATCTTAAACACATACATATCATCCCTTATATAGGCCTTTGAAGCCTATAACACACATGTTATAAAACTAGGTCCATATATATGCCACTCACTTGATAATTCTAGCTTATGTGTTTATACTCTCAAGGTGTTGGCTTGATAGTGTGATGCTGCCTCCGACGATCTCCAACCCTGAGCTAACCTGACAACACTAAAAGAAATGGAAAAGAGGAGGTAAGTTTTACACTTAGTAAGCTCACATGAAAATAATAAGCAATTTACTAACATGCTTTCCATAGTAAAACTAACCCAATTGTACATTTACACATGTTCTGGTTAAGCTTCTTTCTTGAGTTATAGTCACTAAATCATTTATATCTGGAGTTAAGAAACTCCAAATTAAGATCTGTAAATTTTCCCAAAAACCAGACTCATTTATATTTCCACAATAAAATTTTCAGAATTTTTGGTTCAAGAAAATGTATTAAATTTTATTAGTCAATGTCTCCCCTATTTAGCTAGTAGACAGCTTCAACCTTTCTTTACTAAAATTTATATATCTCATAGTATGAAACTCAGATAATGTTCTCGTCTCTTTATCCTGAAATTAGACTCATTAATGATTCTAAGAATATAAATTATAACCCATAATTATTTTTCTACAATTTTTAACAATTTTTCTAAGTCAGAACAGGGGATCTCGAATTCATTCTGATACTGTCTCACAAAAATTAGAATATCACATAATATATAACTCTTTTGCTCCCCCTGTTTCTTTTATATAAAAATAGACTTATTAATATTTAATTCCATGATTTATTTGAAATTTAATTCAATTTACACAATTTTTGGTGAATTTTCAAAGTCACACAACTGCTGCTGTCCAACACTGTTTTACTACTAAAATTCACTCTTACATAATTTCACTTAGTCCATTTTGTCTTATTGAAGTTCACTCAAATATCGAGCATATTGCTCAAAATTTTCTTAAACATATACCTGCACTTATTCATCATATAATCATGTTCACATGTATTTTTACTTAATCAATTTTCCCGTTGAACTCTTCGGAATAATAACTGATACTCAGTTGTCTGCACATATTCTCACACTTGTAGCAAAAGCTATCTGGTGCGCATAGTAGCCTGCACTTAGTACTACACATGTGACCAATTATCCGATACACGTAGTAGCCTGCACTTATTACAACACATGTGACCTAACCATCTGATACACGTAGTAGCCTGCACTTAGTACTACACATGCGACCAATAATCTGGTACACGTAGTAGCCTGTACTTAGTACTACACACGTGACCTCACAATAGATCATTCGTATCATTTCTATTCTGAAGGCTCAACCGGGAAATTCCTCACTTTCCAACATGTTATAATTTATTCATAGTCCTTTTTCAATTTGCAATTTACAACAAATAATCATTCTATAGGCAGCCACATTTCATATGATAACAAAATATAATAAAATAAAAATAATCGATCAATTATTTACATACAAACTTACCTCGGATCTAGAAATGGCAATTTACCATTCTAGTCCATAACATTGTATTTTCCCGATTTAAGCCCAAATCTCGATTTTCTTGATCTATAATATCACAATTAGCCTGCTAATTAGTCACACTATTCATATGGGTCTAAAAATCATATTTTTAAAAATTTTCATTTTGACCCCTAAACTTTTGCACATTTGCACTTTTACCCCAAGGTTCGGAAATTAAACTTCTTCCTATTTTCTTATGTTTTATGACATGCTGATCATTTTTCCCTTCTATGGCAACATCAAATTCTCACTCTAACATGTACTTATAAACATTAGGTATTTTTATCGATTATGTCGTTTTACTCGTTTTCACGTAAAATCGCTTAACAAAAGTTGTTTAACACAATTTCAAGCTTCATATTCTACCATTAAAAATCAAAATACATGCATATCATTCGTGGGTAAATTTTTGAACATAAATCCCAACTCAAAATAATGGTAGAAATGAGCAAATCATGTTACCGGGATTTAAAAAATACATAGAACATTAAAAACGGAGCTCAGAATCACTTACTATTAAGCTTGGAAGCTTGGCCAAACTCTAACCATGGCTGCTCTTGGTACATTCCACTGTATAAAGAAGAAAGGGACACATTTGGGGTTTAAAATTTGTCTTTTAATTCATTTTACCCTTAAATGACCAAAATGCCCTTTTTACTATTCTTTCAAATTTTACCCAAACAAGGCCATTTTTGTCCAAAAAGTTATACAATGGTTTAATTATCATTTAAGGACCTTTGATTTAAAATTTCATGAGAATTAGACACCTCTAACATATAAAACTCAACTTTTGCACTTTTTACAATTTAGTCCTTTTTACTAAATTGAGTGCCCAAACGTCAAAATTTTCGAACGAAATTTTCACGAAATCATTTTGTGAAATCATAGACCATAAAAATATAATAAAAATAAAATTTTTCACAGCAAATTTGTGGTCCCGAAACCACTGTTCCGACTAAGTCCAAAATCGGGATGTTACAAAATCTGTACAAATTAGTAATTCAAAGTCACAAGCAAAACTCACAAACATTATATATAAAAACATATACTTTCAACGTAAATTCAAACCAAAAACCATGTATATATTTAATCATTGCCATTATATATAATCATAGTTCTCATAAATATAAATATAATACCTAACTAATAATCAATTATTTTCCATGTCTCATAATAACCTTTATTCAAAGATACCTATGAACTTATTTGAATTTTTTTGACTAACACTTATAAAAAAATAAATAGTTAACTTAACCAAAGGTAGCATAACAATTATAGTTCATTCGGCATATATATTTATGAAACATCAAAACATATTTAAATAAACTTTATAATAAATTGCATTCATGGATTATTACGCACCCAACATGTATCAATTAATACTTCCAAAAACCCATAATAAATCCAATTGAAATCATGTTACAAACTTTATTAAACAATCACCTACGTAAATTAAATATATTTTACTAGGATCGATCATGCTATTAATGCACATGCGCATAATATACAATGTAAAGGTCACGTTTAACATTGAATATATGTATACCAAATAAACCGACCTAATTAAATAAAAAAAAATACTTACAATTTATATACCACTTATCAACCGAACTAATCAAGTTAATATACCTTTAACCATCATTTAACTATATCACATTTCATGTTTCCAACTAAGCATTATTCTAATCCATTTGTTTAGTCAAACACATCACTCACATATAATGAACACAATCTCTAAGTTCAGCAAACTACACAACCGAATACAAATTATAACTAACATCACTGTCACACTAATTTCCAAACATATAGCACCTAGCACAATTATCATACATTTTATAACATATTTCATGGCAGCCAAAATAAATTAAACCATGACCAAACATAACCAAGCTTAGAAATTAAGTCATTTTCGCATGGCTTTAAACATACATAACCAAAATTTAACATTTCATACACTTTCCAGCCTATACATGCCATTTAGCTTATAAGGTACCAAAACAGTAGATAGTGTGATGAACTTTGCTGACAGTCCCCGACCTCGTAGCTTGATCCAAATTCTATAAAACAGAAATACACATATACACAAGTAAACTTTTTATAGCTTAGTAAGTCATAAACAAATAATCAACCCAAGGATATTATCAACTTAATTTAACTAAACCCAATTATATTATCATAACACATTTAAATCCAAACGCATATAAATTCATATTATATATATACATATATATATTCATTATAAATATCACCTAACCGAATGTCTATATAGTCAAAGTAACATATTAGCATTTAATTTTCCAAAGCCAAATAATCATTACAAATCTAATTCACATACACTCAATTATATAAGCTCACGTGTTACCATATAATTTCAATACATGCATTGATTATGTGACCGAATACATAAATTCCCATACATATAATTAATACTCATCCCAATAATTTTCACAAGGTTGAATACACATACCTAGTTTACAAATAATCCTCATTTGCAGTACACACAATTTGTAATGAATATCAATTTACACACTTACCTTATTTTAAATAAACCTCAAGCTAATTCATACCTGGTCATTTAGCTCGTTTTTCACACTCGAATACAACTTATCTTTGCCCGATGAACCATTCAGAATTGGATAGGACACCCGGATAATCACATAAATCGTACAATGCCAACATCCCAGACGTGGTCTTACATGTAACCACATATCGATGTCACTGTCCCAGACAGGGTCTTACTCGTAAACAAATATCGGTATCACATATCGATGCCATGGTCTTACTCGCACACATATATCGGGATCCTGTGTCATGACATATGTATCCTAGCTATTCCTAAAGTTCATTCGGGCCTTTCGGACGTCGTAACTCGGTCAAAACGAATACTTGAACATGGTTACCAATCTCAGACATTGTAAAACGGGATGGGGCTGCTAGTCGACAACTTTTGTTTTTTCCCGGTCCAAATCCGATTTCTTTGGTTCTTGATCTCAATCAAGGTTGAATACCACCGAACCCTAACTTGTTTTTATTTTTCTTTCTTCTTTAAGTTTTGGCCATGAGAAAAGGTAATATGAAAACCTTCTTTTAATTTGATACAAGTTATAACATATAATAACATATAATAATATTTTATTTAATTATTTATTTAACTTTAATAATATTATAACAACGCCATATGACATATGTCTAGTACCGTCCACTTATTCTCTTAATGGGTAAATTGCAACTTTAAGGCTTCCATTTAAAAATCCAAGTACAATTTAACCCTTTTTAGAAAAACCACCGAATTTTCATTTTACGCGATTAAGTCCTTTTATTTAATCGGACACCTAAACGACAAAATTAAATCAAGAAATTTACACAGATATAAATTCACACAAAATCAACACAAAAAATAATTTTTTAATTATTTTTCTGACTCGGATTCGTGGTCCCGAAACCACCGTTTCGATTAGGGTCTAAATTAGGCTGTTCCATATTCTGTCATCTAAATGTGACTCATTCATTGGGATTTTAAGTGATTCAAGTTGCTAGAATGGTCATGTGCCTTAGTGAATTCTGGTGTAGCCTTGCTAGTTTCTGTTTTACTTAAGGACAAGTAAAAACTTAGGTTTGGGGGTGTGATAGTACTAGAAAGAACATATGTTTTCTCCTAACTTATTGGTTAATTTGTCCCCATTTAGTTATTTTTAACACATATTTTAGTATTTTTAGTTCAGTAAATTTCATTTTATAACTCAGTGGATCTTAACCTATTTATCCTTCATTTTGTCATGTTTTGGTACCGATGTAGCTGCATGAGTATTTCCAGATTGCGCCCAGAATTGTCGCTACACCTAACAGCTATTCGGATAATAATAAAAATTTGTGAGCTGTCCAGTCTGGTACAACCAACTTGTACTTACAAAGGCAGCATGATTCTGAGAAAGGACACCTATGCTATTTGGATAAATATTAATATTCACGTGAAAAGGAAAAAATGGAGGCTTTTGGGGGGTATTATCTTCTTCAACCTATCTTTTAAAGCTTTTTGGCTATGGCAGCTTAAGTGTCCTACGGGTGAACCAATGTGAAAGGGACACAGATCAGCTCCTGACGAAGAGCCGTGAGTGCGACACAAGAGGGAATGGAGAGATTCAAGTTGAGATTGTCTAAGAATAGTATTCTCCACTTGTTTCTTTTATATTTCTTTTCTAAACGATGGTGATTACTTTCTATTTCATGTTTGTACGAAAGTACACATGATTTCTGGGTTAAATGTTATTTTATTCAATCTTGCTTCTACTGTTTAATCTTTGGGTTTGAATGTTTTTAGCATGAAAGTGTTATTGCGGTCACTGACACTGGAAAGTGCAGCAACAATTCAAGCTAACAAGCATGACAACGGAAGTTTCTTGAAGATTAGAGGAATTTAATCCACTTGTTCTTAATAGTGTTCTATTTCCATTATCGGAAGGTGTGGTTAATGTGCATGTTAGATTAAATATAGAAGTTAAGCTTGGTAAGATATCCATTGCAATTTAATGCATTGACAATTACCTATCTTTTTATACCTTGTGAGCACTTAGTATTCTGTTGAATATTCACATTGGGGATCCCAGTTTATCATTGCCATATTTTATCTTATTGTTTTCAAGTTATTGCTACGACAACTACTCTCACAATTTATCTCGTTTCTATCTATTTATTGCACTGACATTGATAGAAAAAAGACAACCATCCTTGTGGGATCGATATCCGACAGACTCATATCTTTCTACTATACTTGTATCGATAGTGTACGCTTGTACATTATTGCTGTGACGTTAAACATCTGATCAATGTAGTTTTGGCTTTTCTTATTCGAATTTCTGGATAACTTGAATTGTGTAATTCATATTCAAGTGAAACTAAAAATTTTGAATTTTTTATTCGAGTTTATTCGAAGAACTCGATTAACTCGAATAACTCAAACTATTTAATTCAAAATTTGAATTTTTTATCAATTTTTTAATCGAATTGGATTTTGCTTATCCCTACCTACAACTACTAAGGCAACATAAGTTATATGCTAAAAGGTCCAAATGCACTTTTGGAACAACTGAAATCGAATATCTAGGCCATATCATTTCAAGAGGATCAGTGGCCATAGATGTCTCTAAGGTGGAAGCGGTACTTTCTTGGCCTACCCCTACTTTCCTGAAAGAGTTTCGAGGGTTTATTGGGCTTTCTAGTTATTATAGACAATTAATAAAGGACTATGGCACCTTAGCTTGTCCCTTAACCAATCTGCTTAAAAAGATGTTAAGTAGAATTAGTCTTCAGAAGTTGAGGCAGCCTTCCAATAGCTCTAGTGAACCATATGTCAGGCACCAGTTTTAGCCCTGCCTGATTTCAATACTAAATTTTGCATTGACACATATACCAATGGTAAAGGTATTGGGGCAATCTTGCAACAATAGGGATGACCTCTAGCTTATTTCAGCAAAGCCTTAGGGATCAAGCTTCAAGCGTTATCCATATATGACAAGGAGATGTTGGTCGTACTACTTGCAGTTAAAAAATGGAACCCTTACCTTGTAGGAAGATGGTTTCACATACGAACAAATCATCAGAGTTTGAAATTTCTGACTGATGGCTAGGCCATTACACCTTACCAACAGAAATGGGTTGCCAAATGCTTGGCTACGATTACTTGGTGACCTATAGGAGGGGAACTCAAAATGTAGTAGTAGATGTCTTGTCTCGAAGACCCTAAATAAAGGAGGGACAACTCCTACAATGCACTGGAAGTATCATTTGGTCTAAGATGTGGCCTAAGATTTTAGCTTCCTCACTGGCAGATCCTAAACTACATCAACTCTGTTTAGAAGTTTAGCAGCACCACACATTTACCCTAAGTACTCGTAGGATGGACAAGTTTTGAGGAGGAGAGGCAAAGTTTTAGTGGGCAATTGTGATACTCTTAGGAAGGACATTTTTAACCATTTCCATGGGGAGAGCTAGAGGACATTCTGGAGTCCATGCTACCAAATAGTGAATAGCCAATTTACTCTATTGAAAAAGAATTTCTAAATACATCAAGCAATGGGCGAATGAGTGCCCCATTTGCCTTGCTTGCAAGTCTAACGAGGCTGCTTCTCCAGGCTTGCTTTAGCCCTTACCTATACCTAACCGAGCATGGTCTACAGTGAGTTTAGATTTTATTGAGGGCCTTCTAAGTTCAAAAAGGAAAGACAATATTCGAGTTGTAGTCAACCGGTTGACCAAATATTGCCATTTTGTGGTTTTCACTCACCCATTTTCAGCACTCGCAGTGGCCCAAGCCTACTTAGACCATATTTACAAACTGTATGGTCTTCCCTACACCATTGTATCAGATAGGGACCGGGTCTTTGGTAGCAAGTTTTGGAGGGAGCTTTTCGAAGGCCTTGGAACTAACATTCACATGTCTGCAACCTACCATCCTCAAACGGATGGATAGACTAAAGTGCTTAACCATTTCTTAGAGGCTTATTTGCGTTGCATGAACTAAAAGGCCTCAAGATTGGTTGCTTTGGTTGTCCCTTACTGAATGGTGGTACAATACCACCTACTGTTCACGCATTTGAACAACTCCCTACGAGGCCTTTTACGGGCAAGAGCCCTTTCGTGACCTACTATACTTAACTGGCAATTCTTCAATAGCAATAGTGGATCGTAGCCTCTAGCAAAGGGGATTAGCCAGGCAACTTTTGAAGTTTCATCTTTGAAGGGCACATGATCGTATGAAACAGTTAGCAGACTCTAAGAGGAGTGGAAGGGTGTTTCAAGTTGGGGATTATGTTTACTAGAAATTGCAACCATATCGTCAGCACTCAAACCAGAAGCTTTCCCCTCAATATTTTGGACCCTTTTTCTAATGGCAACACTAGTGGGGCAAGTTGCTTACAAGTTGACAATACCTAAAGGCTCTAGAATTCATCATACATTTCATGTTTCTTAGCTCAAGAAATATGTTGGTCATGTCCTTACACAACAACATTTGCCTTTAGTTGGGTCAAATGGCGCTCATTAGAAGGTAACAATCCGAATTCTAGGTTGAAGAATGGTGAAGCGAGAAAGTCATGCTACTATAGAAATATTGGTTGAATGGCAAACAAGTTCCCTAAAGATGCTACTTGGGAAGGCTTTCACAAATTCCAACAGTTCTATCCCCAGTTTGATCCTTAAGGATAATGATCCTTTGCATATGGGGGTAATTAATACAAAGAAAAGCTTCAATGGTCATGAAATTGAAATTCTGTTATGTTTGTTACTTTTATTATTGTTTTCTTCAAACTATGCATTTTTTACAAGGTTTAGTTTAGCGAAACAGTGTTGTTTTAGTAAGTCAAAAAAATGCATTTGTTATCCTTTTTTTTAAAGTGAAACGAGGCGTATTATGTACACAACTATCACTCCCAACTGTCTAACTAATTAGAAGATGTTATTTTGCCCTTTTAAGCTATTGAGGGAAAGGTTGGAAGTCATGAATGCAAACAGTATTGATCTTCCTAATTTCTCTCTTTTCTCTCTAATTTTCTGCTTCCTTTTTCTGTACTTATTTTTGGAAAATCTAAGTTCATATCACTAATATATATACATATAAATAGCTATATCCTAAAACTTGGAACATAAGGACTCAATCAGTAAGATGCTTAATTGCATTTCAATAGTGCCTTTGGGGTCATTGGGAAAGCGAGGGGGATGGAAAAAGAGTGTATGGAAGCCTTTTTGAAGAGGAAAAGATGTTGAAAAAGGTTTTGAGAAGAGGAATGAATGGAGATTGTGATATCGATAAGGAAGAGAATAAGAAAAAAGAAAAAAGAAAGGGGGAAAAGAAAAAGAAAAAAGTTCACATGAAATTGTGGGAAAAGAAAAAATAATAATAAATTATTAATGACAATGTCTATTACGCTACTAAACAAATTAATGATCTTATTATCATATAATAATTTTGCACAGTGATCAAAATGTAATTTTAATTATATATAATTAATTAAAATTATAATTTACCTAAAATTAAATTGGAGTAACAATAAGAAATTTCATTAAAAAATTATTTTCAGGGAATAAATATTTAGGAGTTTCTTGTATAATAATCATAACTAATTGAATAATTTAGTTTTATAACTATTAAAAGGAGTAAATAAAGACCATTTATATAAAATATTAACTATTTCTATTATTTAAAAGAAAAACTATTTCCAGTTACTATTAACCATTCACATTAATACCTAACATGACCAAAAGGGAAAAATAAATGTAATTGTGAAAAACAAGGTGATATGTAAATCCACAATCGGTTGAATTTAAAAAAAACAAAATAAAATTTTAAAAAATATATAATACTCATAAAAATTAAAATATTTCTAAAAAAATTGTAAAAAGAATTCAAAAAATTAATAAAAATTCCAAAATTTTGAAAAAAAAATTCTAAAAAGAAATCTTTAAACCATTATCTAAAAATTAAATTTAAAAAAATTAATTCAAAAAAGTCATTTAAAGATTTTTTATTTTTTCTCAAAATATTGAAATATTTATTAATTATTTTTTTAATATTTTCATAAATTTTAGAATACCATAAAACATATTGGAATTTTTATCGTATTTTTACTTTTGAAAATGCAATCAATCGAGGAGGGGCACATGCACATATTTTTGCAATTGTATTTATCATTTGTTTTTTCACTAGGTTAACTTTTGAAAATATAAATAATTAACATCATATTTAATTGTTATTGATTTCTCACTTTTGAATAGTATAGGAGCTAAATTTCCTAGTTAAAATTGCCCTTCATCTAATTGTTTATTAACCTTTTATTTCACACTTTCTAATAATACAAAGAGTAAGCTCTTTTATTTATTTTGAGATTGATTAAATTACTCATGACCTTCTAATTACAAGGGCCTCTTGAATATTTATTCTTATTTTCAATAAATTTTTGTCTTATTTTCAACAAAACTTAAGGTTAGGCAAAATAGCTGAAAATTCGTCTTAAAATTTTAACTTCAAAATACATAATCATAATTAGAAATTCTATCACGTGTACATACATGTGAAAACTAGGTGCTTAGAACACAGATGTTAGTTTAAAAATAACATAAAAGTAAATAATGAAACGTATGGTAATAAAGTGTGCATTATAAAATTAAAATGTATAAAAAACTATCAAAATAAAATTTTGGTTTAGTGGTAAATTTAAGATTTTATGAATGCAACTAGAATGGTTTTATAACAACTCGATTTTCATTGGTGTCTCAAAACATGGTTCAAGGTTGAATTCCTTAAACCAAACCAGTCAAAAATTTCAAATCGAGAAGATAGCAAATTGTATACGGGATTAAGATATGGAATTAATTAGCAATTAAATTGATTAGAGTATAATAAATAGTATAAGGACCAAATTGAAGAAGATAGTAAATGTGGGAAAAAAGGAGAAGGACTTATGTAGCAATTAAATATGCCCTTAAAATTAATTGTTCCATGAATAAATTGAGGTTAATGGCAAGCCTTGGTCCTTGCCGTTGATGTCCATTTATTTTAGAATGAATAAATTAAAGCCATTAAATTAATAAATAATTAGTTCAATGTTAAGGAAAAAAATATAAGGAAAAGATGACAGGGAAAGCTCATTTCTCTTCTCCCATTTTCGGCTACAACAAAGAAAGAAAGAAAAGAAAATTTGGCTTTAGTTCTTCACCATTGCTGTAGCTTGCATGTGAAAGTAGGTAATATTTTGTTTGAAATTTTTGATAAGTTTTAAAGTTAGGATGTTAGTTTATTATAGCACATTTTTTGAATTTTCAAATGGTTAAGTGTTGATTAAATTTTCATGGTTGAACATTTAGAAAATTTTAAGGTTAAATTGATTTGAGAATCATGGAATATGAGCTGTTGAGTTTAGATAATGTGTTATGTATGTTAGAATTTTATTTGGTTTACTTGAAACAAGGTTTTAAATTTAAATTTGAGACCAATGTTGAATATTGGGACCAATTTGTAAGGAATAAAAGTTTTTTAGTATTAAAGTAATAATTGATAGTTTAAGGTCCTTAGATAAGAGACAAGGACTAAATTGAATCAATGTTTAACATTTTTAATTTGAATGTTTAATTATTTAAAAATGTGATTTTTTACGTCGTACTCGT
This sequence comes from Gossypium hirsutum, assembly GCF_007990345.1. Classification (NCBI taxonomy): domain Eukaryota; kingdom Viridiplantae; phylum Streptophyta; class Magnoliopsida; order Malvales; family Malvaceae; genus Gossypium; species Gossypium hirsutum. The sequence goes on along the minus strand of NC_053430.1, from coordinate 89,972,314 downwards.
ATTTAACTTACTGGACGTAGCAAAAGATGAAGTCGGTCCATCAAAAGATAAAGGAAAGATGAAAGCCATCGAGGATTAGTGATACCGATTTATACTTTTCTAATTTGTTTTCCTTTTTGTGAATTTAATTAAGTAACCAAGTTTGTTGATTTGTTAATGATAGAAAATTCTAAGTGTTTGAGATTATATCATGTTAAATTTTGGTGTATTGGTAAGTTGCCATGTACGTATATGCGAAATCCATTATGTTAACATGATAAATAATACATGTAGTATATTATAGGCACTTGATAAGTATATAATAGATAATGGTATATGAAGATGTATACGCAAGCTTTGATATAATGATTTGGAAACTTTGATTACTGCATAGACCGATATGGTAAAATAATGAAATTCCCCTGTTAAACGATGCTAGAAATAGTTAGGATATAGTTGGCATGTCATAGAATTCGTATATGTGATTGGTGAGAGCATTCTAGCACTACAGTGCGACTCATTCTAGCACTACAGTGCATTGCATTTTGTGGAGTGTTAGGGGGATCACTACATTATGCCTAATCAGCACTATGATGCTTATTGTGGAGTGTTAAGGGATTAATTCGTGTACCTGTACTTGTGTTTGCATCTAGTTAATAGAGCTAAAAATAATTTCTCAATATGCCACCTTGATTCTGAAAATGATATGTTATACTAAGTTAATGATAATATGTTATTTTGAGCTTGATAATCAAATATTATTTTGACTTTGTTTTTGAAAGGTGATTTTGAGATTATTTTGTGATATCAATCTTGTTGAATTGAATAAAAATAATTTTGATATTGTGAAAGAAGTAATGAAATGATATTGTATCTTGAAGTTATAAGTAAATTGCTTTAATGTATTATTAGTATGCTTATTAACATTTTTTATGTTTGATTCGAATTATATTAGTACTATTGAGTATTCAATATTGAGCATATGAATTTGTTTGTTCCATGCGCAAGCTTTACATAGGTGTTCGAGCATCCAAATCTCCAACTTTTAGCTCAGCCAATCCTCATAATGATCTTGTTTTCTTATGTTATATATGGCATGTACCTAGGTCTTTTGTAAATATTTTAAAGTAGTTATATTGGTTTTGAGTTGTAAATATCTTAATGGTGTATATGAACTTTAACTGCTTAGTTTGGTTTGTTTAAACTATGTTTTAGCTTACTTTACTAACTAGCCATATTTGAGATATTTTGTGCTTTCAATGCCATGAGTTTAGGTTGTTGGATGTGAGTTTATAAGTTAAGTAATATGCATTAGGTTGGTAAGATATGAACATGTTTTCGATGACAATTAGGTACCATTCTTATGTTTGAAATATTGCATTTCTGGACCAATTGGTACTTTGGTCTTGAGACATATTGGTCTTGTCTCGAGACGTTATGAACAAAAATGGTCAATTTATTTATTTTTAGCTAAATGTCTCGAGACACGTTAAACATGTCTCAAGACAATGATAGTTATGTCTCGAGACCTAAATCCTATGATCTCGAGACAAGTAAACATCAAACCTAAATTAGTTTTTCCTTATTTTAGGTCTAGAGACAAAAACCCTTGTCTCGAGACATCGAAACATCGAAGCTAAAATAAGAAAACATAGGAAGTCTGTCTTGAGACTAGTCTCAAGAAATAAAAGGCCTTGCCTTGAGACACCACTTCTAGTGTCTCGAGACATGTTGATTCGAAGTTAAAATTATCAAAAATAAAATAAGGCCTGTCTTAAGACATGTAATCCCCTGTCTTGAGACACAATATTGAAATTTGACAAATGAGTTTGGATTCAACTCCTAACACCGCTTTTTACCCCGTTTAATTCTAAAACAATTTTTGTGGGATCATTTGATATGTATTAATCATGTTAGTTTATTAAATTATATATATGTAACACCCCAAACCCAGCCTAGACATTATGGCCGAATCTCGAAAATTATTTTAACAACGCTCATTATTTACTTATTAAAAATAACTATGTTTGAGTAGTTTTGTGAAAACTAAAAGAATTTGAATATTTAATGATTTTGTTTCTTTGAGAAATACTTAAAAATATAAACATTTAAAAGGAAAGATTGAAATTTTATTGTAATGTCATTTAAGTTATTTGAAAATAAAAAATTTGCACTTTAATTATTTATAAAAATGTTATTGGGTAAAAGTCTTTCGCAGGAGACTTTCATAAAACTACTAAGAAAATTATGAGTTATAAATTTTTTAAAACCAAGTAAAATCGTAAATAATTTAAATAAATTCCATAATTTAAAATACTTGAAAGGTCCGTATGTTTACATGTAACAGGTTTTACAGAAAATGTTTTCTGCATTTTCCTGTGTTTGTTTCACAGGAAATAGTTTGGTCAACGGAAAATGACTTATAGGTTAAGGTAAATTAAGCCCTTTTTCTCTTCAAATGATTTACCCTTTTGAAAAGCGCAAGTCATTTTCCGGAAAAGAGCTCATCTATAGATAATTTTATTTTTATATAAAAATTAACTTAAATTAAGGTTAATATTATTATATTGATAATAAATTTTATTTTTATTTTTAAAAATATTTAAAATATTATTTTTTTAATATTATTAAGCATACATATTTAATTATTTATATTTAGTCATACAATAAATTATTAATATAATAAATATAATTTATTATTTTAATAAATTATTTAATATTTCAATTTTATTTTAATAATAAATTTTAAAAATAATAATTTTAAATAATACTATTCACATATTATTGAAAATATTCAATATTAATATTTTAATAATAAATATTTATTACAATTACAAATATATTAATAATAAATATTTTGTAGTATAAAGGTTAAAATATGTCATAAGTCTATATACACTTCACAAATTTGTAATTTAGTCTTTGTACTTTTATTTTCAAGAATTTAGTCCATTTACTTTTCAAATTTGAAAATCAAGTCCAATTGTTAACATCATTAATTTTTTTTGTCAATTTTGTTGATATCACATTTTTAAATAAAAGATACTCACCTAGTAGTCATGTAACTAAAAAATGACATTGAAATAAATCTGAATTTAACATAATATTTTTAATATATGAAAAAACAATGTAAAATGTAAAATTATAGATAAAAATAAATTCAATTAAACAATAAAAAAAATCTCAAATGTATGTTTGTTTAATTGAAAATAACTTTTATGAAATATTTTTAAGAAATCTACCAAACAACAGAAAATATTTTACACAGATTCATCCAAACACCATAAAATATTAGCTTTTCCAGAAAAGCAAATCATTTTCTAGAAATCATTTTCTAGAAGTCATTTTCAGTGAAACAAACGGAGCCAAAATCTCTTAAGTTTTTCATGCATGTATAACAGTTCTAAAGTTTATAAAAATAAACCACAACCCAAAATAAAAAGAAATGTCCAAAATCCAAAGTCCACAAACAAAATCCAAATAGTTTTAAAACTCATTGTTAAAAATCCATAAGAAAAACCCATCCGAAAGGCTCCACCGAATGTTGAATCCAAGTCCTATGTCTAAGTGAAACCTAAAAGATTGCAACACTAATGGGGTCAACTTTTTATGTAATGCCCCAGTTAATTTATTTATGCTTCTGTAAAATCTGACATAATTGTGTATTTACTTTAGTGGCTAAGTGTTCTGGGTGTGTGTAAGAGGTCTTGGATTCAAGTCTCACTTTTTCTAAATTTTGTTATTTTTGGATCCAAGCCTTATCATTGTTCGATGGGTTTATATTAAATTGCCTATAAAATCATATCAGAATGAGCCTGCTGGTTCAAGTGGTAAGGGAGTTCGTGTATTGGAGGTTTTGTGTTTGAATCCCTGCGCGAGCATGGGTATTAATTTTGCTTAGTTGCATGAGAGAGTTTCAGTGGAGCTAAAAGTCTGAGGAAGTTATGTGTAGTGGAATTTGTGGGAGTAAAATTAGGTAGAGTTATCAGATTCTGAATATTTTGTTTTGTTTTGTTTTCTTTTTCCAAAACTTCTTTTTCGGTTCTCTGACATTTTTTCTTTCTTCCCTCCTTCCTTGTTTCCATTTTCAATTTTCGCTTCCTTCTTCTGGTTACTTTCATTGTTCCTGTTCAATTGTTTGCTATTACGGTTTGGATTTTTCAATCAGGTTGGTAAGTAAATTCTTGGCTTTTGTTAACGTTAGATTTTGAGTTTTGGGAAATGTTATGATAACTGATTTTGGTGAGTAATCAATGAATTCTGTTGCTTAGGTGAAGCCGGTGAAGCGTCAATTTTCACTTCGACGGCTTGATTGTGGTTGGGGTCGTTTCTGGTAGGCGGTAAGTCGATTTTTGCATAAGTAGACAAACATGTTAGACTTGTAAGTTGGTTGCTAAAAGGTGCGGGATACTCTGTTTGTAGGTTTCTGAAGGCTCGAGAGTGGTTTCACATCAAATCGATAGCAAGTGTGTACTCGAAACATGAAAAACGGAGTTTTGGCAAAAGCCAAAAAAGGCCACTGTCGACGCCACACGGGTGTGTGGCTGGCCGTGTGGTCGACGAAGGCGTGGCCGTGGGCATGACACGGCCTTGTGGTAGCGTGAGCGTGGCTGTGTAGGCCACACAGGCTAGGCCAAGTTGGGCGTGTGGGTCACACGAACATGTGGGTTTTTGGGCCAAGCCATACTCGTGTAGGCCCACACAGGCATGTGGGCCCATAATTCTAAAATTTTCCTTAGGGTCGCATGAGTTGCTCCGATCGACCGTGGGCCTACTATAAGGTGGGTAAAGGCTAATTAATCCATAATTTGTGTGCTATGATATTCTGATAGATTAATCTAAGTAGGATACTAAATGTATGCCTAACTATATTGATGTATGTGAACCTGTTATTTGCATAAGCCATGTTGAGCATGTTTAATTTATTATATCTGTATCTGAATCTCTGTATCTGTTATTGGGGTAGGATTTGTATATGATGAGGAAGTATTTTGTTCGACGTTAATCGCTTTTATTCTGGCAGTTTGGCTGCATATTATCTAATATGTGTCTTAATGGCACAACATGGTGTGCAGGGATGGGTGGGTGTTTTTAACCCCACATGGTGTGATGGGATGGTCAGAGTTGGTGTGTAGAGGTTGGGGGTAGGATTTTGCATATTTGAATCTGAATCTGTTATCTGAATCTGAATCTGAAATTGAATCTGTATTTGTATCTGACTGTGCATATGATTCTGTATGTATTGCATGTATAATTCTGTTGGGTTACACACTGAGTTTACATAAACTCACCCATGTTTATCTATTTCTGTTCAGGTAATCCACAGACTTAGACAGAAAGGTGTGGCGGAGGCTCAGTGGTGACCATATGATCGAGAACTGTTCTACTTAGTAAATTATGGTTTAATTTATAATTTTGATTTTATTTGAAAGTTTTTAATTTTTGGGACTCTCTCTGGACTGCTGGTTTTATTCTGGTTTTGGATGTGTTTTTAACTCTTTCATCGCAGTGCAAGACGAAAAATACGATTTTACGAAAACAAAGGTTTTTTCCTAAAAACACGAATTGGATTTCTAAATCATTATGGTTTTAAGACTTCGACTGTAAATTATGTTTTGGCAAACAAACGAATATGAACCATTAAACTGGAATGATTTGACGAGATGAGTTTGTTTTCAAAACCCTACCTCGTGACATTTCTGGATTCGACTATAACGTCTAGGCCGGGTTTGGGGTGTTACATTTTAAGCCCAATATGAGATTAACATAAACACAATTACATACATATGAACATATACATTATACAATCATCATAATCATATCAGTTTCATATAACTCAATATTTCACATTTATACTATGCATGATCATGTCAATGCACATTTCGTAAAATGATGCAGGATTTATAAAATGGTCCTACCCATCTCCACTACACACCATAATCGAGTTCCCTAGAACTCATCCATCCAATAATACACCAAGTTGTGAACAGTGTCACGATAATGCAAATAAATTACCACATAATCAAATTGTGGACAAGCCGCCAATTTTGCAAATATACTACCACATAATAAAGCTTGTGGACAAGCCACCACTTTTGCAGATAAACTGCCACATTCTTCCGCCTTTCACATATCCCACCTAATGCATGTGATATAGTCAAAAAATCACTTTTTCACTTAAAATCACTTTTCACTTTGGCATGTAAGACATGCTCATTATATCACTTTTCACTTAAAATCATATAGGCATGCTTAACACGCAAATCACATATATACACTTTATATCAATATTTCACATTTTATAAATAATGCAAAAATCACATATGTCAAAATATCACATAACATGAGAATGAGATTTTCATACATTTTATATCAATAATAATCATCGAGATCACACAACATGCTAGTCACAACATATACGGTTTGGAATCACTTACTTGACATAGCCCATATCGATGGGTTTTATCTCTCTTTATGGATACTTAAAGTATCTCATCAAACATAATTTAAATAATAATAATTTTAATCAATATAAAACATAGATTTATTTTTGTTAATGAAAACCCACAGCTGATTGTAGATCCGATATGTCTCAACTCTCTAAGGACGCCTACGCTTGAATCTAACAAATATAATACCTAATCACACAAATGGTGATCTTTCGTTAATGTTGTTATGAACATCGTAAGAAACAAGTTAATTAAACGAATATCCCTAATGACACTTACCCTTATAAATGTTGAGAATAGTGATTCCTTTCCCAAATTTAATAATTTTTCGGGTTGATGTTGATCGGTCCTTCAAAAATACATTATAACTAAATGTTAATACATGAAAGAATTATTCACCTTGACCCTATGAACATTCGGTCAAGAGGGAAAATAGGGAGGAGAGGGGTTTCTAATCAACCCTTGCACTTACATTATCTTGGTTGGAATGATAAGATCAATGGGTCGTCTTGATTTCAAATCAGAGGAGTTGAAAGATCTAGGGAGAAGGATCATTTTGAAAGTAAGTCTAAGATAAATATATTTACGATTAAGAATTAAATAAAATAAATAGTGCAGAATTTTTGGATCACTAATAAGGGATGGAAAAATTATGAAAAAAGGAAGAGAAACTCAACCACTAATGGCAGCAACAGAGGTCTAATGACGGAGGCGGCGATGCTACGATAGAGGAGAAAAAAGAGAGAAGGAATCAGTCTCTTGCTAAAAGGAGAAAGAAAAAAGAAAAGAGAAAGAAAGAAAGGAAAAAAAGTGGTATTTGTGGTAGTGCACGATGGTAGAGGTGGAGCTATGGGCGACGATGAAGGAAAAGAAGATGAGTGGTGACAAGGTGGTGGTTCGGTTAAGTGGTGGAAGTTGTTTGAGCGAAGAAATGGTGGATGAAAGGAGAAAATAGAGATGAATGGTGGTTGATGGCTAAACAAAAAGAGAAAAAAAAATTTTAAAAAAATGGAGGAACTAAAGGAGGTGCGACATTGAAAATGAGGAGGATCAAAAGATGGATGACAAAGGAGGTTTACAACTAGTCTAGGTTCAATGTATCACACTTATAGTAATGGGGAAGAGAATGGCAAGTTAGGGGAACAAGAGAGTAAAAAAAGGATCATGTCCTCATAAGTATGGTATGTTGACTAAAAAGAAAGTAAAGAATCTCTCCTAAGTATGGTAAGAAAGGTTGGACGGCAATGGTAAATAAGCACATGGAAAATTTACAAAATTAATTAAAAAAATGGTGATGAGGAGACTTGAACCTAGGACATTTAGGAAACTTTTAAAACTTTTAACCACTAGGTCATATTTATTCATTATTCTTAACTTAACAAAAAATAATGAAAGGGAAGGGATTCGAACATTGGTTATCAAGGACAACTCCACCACTACTCAATCACTAAAAAAATTCGAGCGTGACCACTCTTGGTTTATTAACCCAATTTCTACTAACCCAATTTTTGAGATGTGACAGTATATTATGTAATGTGATTGAACATCATCATCATTATTGAAATCATTTGAAATAGTCTGAGTTGCTTCGGCAATGTAATGTAATGTCACACATTCGGATCTAGAGACCGAATTGAATGTGGTTGTCACATTTAGTGGTATCATAGCTAGAGTTTAGTCGATTATTATAGTAAACTAAGTCTCAATTTTAGTCAACTAGTACATGCCAATTAGGATGTGTCAAGTTTGAACTGAGATTGGATGTTGAACTTGTTTATCCTGTTTACATACATTGAAAGATGTCTGAAAAATTTGGAAATAATAATTATGCTGATAATGATCTTAAAGCTCCTTATGTTGATATGTGATGACAAAATTAACTTAAAATCTCAATCCATAATGACAAACTCAAGTGGAAGATGTTAACAAGCTTAGGCGTTACACTTCAAGGAGCCAAATAAAGCCCACACGCCTAGCCCATGCTATAAACAGTTGACTTGCAGTGCATTTTTAAAAGGGATCCATACAATTATGGGTTGATATGTGTTCATATCGATCAAAGATCTATGAATGATACAAGCAACCCAACCCAATTCAAGGCCCATGATGGATATGGGCTTAGTTTCCCTCAAGGCCCAATCACGAGATCCAAATCCAAGCAATTGAAGTCAAAACTCAACTTATTCGTTCAAGGCTTTATCATAAAGAAATTTTGTGAAGAAAAATTGAAGCTTCAAGATGATAAACTTTGGAGTTCAATACGGAGCGAGGATGAATTAAAAAGGTCCAAGTTTGTTCGTGGACTTAAAATCTCAATCCATGATGATAAGACCGTGTGGAATATGTTAACAAGCTTAAGCATTACACTTCAAGAAGCCCAATCAAGCCCACACGCCTAGCCCATACTATAATTAGTTGACTTGCAGTGCATTTTTGGAAGGGATCCAGGCATTTCTGGGTCAATGTCTTCGTATAGATCGAAGATCTATTCTTCACAATGCATTTTTGAATCACTTGATTTTGAGTCCAAGAGCTCAAGTTATAAACATTTTAGTAAAGACTGCATGAGCAGAATTTTTAGACGAGATTATTACAGAAAATTATGAGTTTCGAGCTTTAATTTGAGTTTAAATCATATTAGATTCGATTTTTAGGTTTAATTTTTATTATATATGAGCCTAATATTGTATTTATTAGGTTTTATATCTTTATTATTTATTTATTCCAAATTTTAGGATATTTTTAAGTATTTTAAGTTGTTTAAGAGTTTTATGTTTCTTAGTCAACAAAAAAGTTTAGTTCCACTAAAACTATTTTTTTTTAGATTGAGTAGAGTTTCATTATTTGGATGTAATTAATTAGCCTATATAAATGTCTCTTCATTATTCATTAAAGGCATTCATTCATTAATAAAATTTTCAACTATTGAAGTTAATTTCTTTCGTGCAAGATCATTTTCTTGTAATTTTTAGAAGCGATTTTTTCTTCTTGATTTTCTTCAAGGTGTCAGGAGAATCCATTCTTCATTCTTCAATTTGTCTAAGAAATATTTTTTTTGGAGGATTTATTAGAATCATTAATTGAATTTGTTGGGCTTATATCTCAAAAGGTTCAGTTAAACAACTATAATTTATCCATATTCATCGATTTATTCAATCCATCTTCTACTTTTGTGGGTGATAAAATATTTTTTAAATTTATAAATTAATAATTATTTTAAAAAAGGTGAGAAGTTGCAAATATCTACATAGGTAGTTATAAAAAAAGATGAGTGGTTATCTTAAAAAAAATAAAAAATAAAAAAAGTGGAAAGTTACTAGAAATAAATATTTTGAAGAGTGTAAACTTAAAAAAAATGATAGTACATAAATTCTCCGGCTTTATTACTATTTAATTTAAAGTTTATTAATTTTATTATTTTATTCTTTGATTAAGTTGGTGTTATTGGACTCTGTGACACTAACTCAACCGCATACTTTATTATGATACTCAAATAACACCCAATTCAACAACACTAAAACGTAACCTTGACATACATGAGAAACACACCTCTAAAAGTAAAAGTGAACATGATACAAAATTACCACAACCCCATAACATCTCCTTTAAGCTTTAAAATCCTCAATAATATTTTCTTTTTATATCGCAAAGTAAGCAAGTGTATGGCACTTGGTTTTTATATTGGAGTTGGCAAAGGCAACCATAATTCAAATAATCTCTTCGAGGGCCTTAGACGTAGATTGATCTTTCTTTAGGGCTCTCCTGTGCTCTCAAGTATCAATCCTAGCTGGTGCAATAGTGCCGTAAAAAAGGAACATCCATATAACATGAAGCAAACCGCAACACCCCCATTAAGGCATGAGACAATAAAAAATACCAATTATTCATGGTAAAAATAGAAGAATAAAAAGTATATCCACCATCCAGTTCATGGATTGCACTTCTAGCATCCATGCAATCATCGGACTCAATAAATGTATACCCTAGAGGTCTTTGATCTACCCATACACTGAACTCATTCATCACCAATAAATCAATCAAAATACCGAAAATAACAATTTTTAATGAACAACTTGATTAAAATGGTAGGCAAGACTGTATCTTTCATGATATTAACAAACTAACTAAATAATCAATTAAAGTCAACAAAACTTGTCAAATTTATTAAATTTAACTCACAAATACTCAAGTATATCAAAATCCTTTTTTTTTTCTTAGGGTTTGTTTCGCTTAAAATAGCTTCTAGAAAATTATTTTTAGAATATTATTTACTTTCTTAAAAATTTTAATATTTTCTAGTGTTTGGATGAACCTGTGTAAAATATTTTCTATTATTTGATAGATTTCTTAAAATATTACATAAAGGCTGTTTTCAATGAAACAAACATACATTTGAAATTTTCTTATCTTTTCATTGTTTAATTGAGTTTATTTTACATCTATAAATTTATATTTTACATTCTTTTTGCATATATTAAAAATATTTTTGTTAAATTCAGGTTCATTACAACGTCATTTTTTAGTTACATGACTACCAAGTGAAGATTTTTTTATTTAAAAATGTGACATCAACAAAATTAACAAAAATATTTAACAATGACAATAATTAGATTTTATTTTTAAAACTGAAAAGTAGAGAGACTAAAATCTTGAAAATTAAAATGCAAATGCTAAATTGCAAATTTGTAAAGAGTATATAAACTTATGACATATTTTAACTTTTTATACTACAAAATATTTATTATTAAAATATTAATATTAAATATTTTCAATAATATGTGAAGAATATTATTTAAAATTATTGTTTTTAAAATTTATTATTAAAATTATACTAATAATTTATTATTTGACTAAATATAAATAATTAAACATGTATATTTAATAATAATGAAAAATATAATATGTTATATTAATATTTTAATTATTTTTAAAAATAAAATCAAATTTATTATAAATATAATAATATTAAGCTTAATTTAAGTTAAATTTTATATAAAAATAAAATTATTTTATAAATAAGCTCTATCTCAAAAAATGACATGCGCTTTTGAAAAAAGTAAATCATTTTATAAGAAAATGAACTTATTTTCTGTGAATTAAATTATTTTCTGTAAAACAAATATAAAAAAGGAAATTTATTTTCCGCCGGCACGGTCTATGAGATCAAAACTCGAAGAAAATTTATAAGATGAAAGAAATTTTAAATAATAAGAGAAGAAAATATTAAAGGAAATCTAACCAAGAAAGAGAATTGTAAAAATGTCCTTTCCAAATTTCAACCCGTAAGGCAATTTACGGAAAATGGGTGTTAGTTTACATTCACTAATTGTCTTTTCCTCATCTAAACATTGTAAACTGATGATGATATTTTTCAAAAAATGAAAATATTTAAACAAAAACAACCTAAGATTCTGTTCGGTTTAAAAAACAATAACTGTTTTCGTTTTCTTAAAAAAATGAAAAGAACTAAAAAAAAACATGTTTTATTGAAAATTTTAAAAGTAATTTTAAAAATCAAAATAAAAATTAGAGAACAATAAAAGGTTATTTTCATTGTTTTCACTAAAAATATTTTGTACAACTAAAAGTTGAAAATAATGATTCTTTTTTAATTATAAATGAATTGATCCTAATTCAAAACCAGATAAAAATTATTCATCTTTAAAAAGAATTAAATAACATGTTACTCTAATTTAAATTCATATAAATGCAAAAATAAAAACTCTTATGTTTCCTTTATAGGAAAATAGGTACTAATATTGTTTTCATATTTCATTATTAAAAGGAAAATTATCCTATACACTGTCTGTATTGTTTTTTTTTTATTCCTCAAGCGAGTTTAGGGTTATAAATATTATAATTCGCCATATGCTAAAACTATATGATGTTGTTTATTGGTAGGATCAAAATTTTTATGGGTTAATATTTAATATATTAATTATCCATAATTTTATCTATTATTAATAAATTTGATGATATATTATCTAAAATTTTTAAAAATAGATTTATTTAATTCCATTTTAAATAATCTAGCGTCGCCTAACTCATTATATAAAATTATAGTAGAAACCCAATCGTTATGTCTACTATCTATTTTTGTAAGTTTAAAACACGTCCACCAACTTATATTTTTTTTTATATAGGAGACAAATTAGAATATTGTTGTCAATAACAAATCCAAAAAATTATATTCGTATCTCATAATTAAGAAATCGTCATATCCCAAATTATACCGAAATCACTTGATTTTACTTTCCTTCGCTTTCTAAAAGAATAGGGTAGAATTAAGCAAAGACTGAGGAGTCAAAAGGCCCGAAACTTTAAGCAAAGGATCAAGTTGAAAGGGAAATGGCAGCCAAAATTGATGGTTACCTCTCAACTTGCCTGCTTACACCAACTAAATATTCATAGAACCTTCCATCATTCCCTGCATCATCAAAAAGTTTCCCATCATTATTATTATTATTATTATTTGGTGAATCAATTTTTCAAACATTGTTAGGAAAATGAGGGTGATGCATACGCGTCCTAGAAAGTTGTTACATATTTGACATATTTTCAATTTCCCTCTATCAAATTTAAAAAAAAAAAAAGCAATTGTCGGCACTTTTATGATCTTGGAAAATAGATGCACCGATTAAGAATCGGCCTTAGGATATGTTTGGTTCAGTGTATTACCTAATACAATACAGGCCGAATACGCGCGTATTACATGACGCCTCTAATCCGGCGTTTGGTTCGCTGTAATAGGCATTACGGGCGTAAACCAATCCCGACCTAATCCCCTTTTTCGCTGCTTTTGTAATCCCTTCCCAAATCCCTGTAATACCTATTACGTCCGCCTTCCGTCCCCTGCTCTCTGTTTTACCCTCCCTCCCTACCCGACCCTCTCCTATTCTGTCCTCAAAATTTCTCCTTCCATCTCCCACCGTTTTTGTTTATTATTCTGTCCTCATCGTTTCTTCAGTCTCTGTCTCCTCCCATTTCCTCCCAACCCTATCTGCAACTCTCTACTGCTCTTCAATATTTTCACAAAATTGGAAATACCTGATAGCTGAATCCAGTGAATCCTTTGAAAGTGAAGCGTTTTTCGGGTCATCACCTCTAATCCAATATCGGGTGAGTTTTATTTCGGACTGAAATTAATCTGCCAATTCTTTTGTTCGACAATCTTTTATCAAATATTTTTGCATGGTTATGAATCTTTAGTCTTCAGTAGTTTCTGTTGAAATTGCTATTTTATTTTATGAAATTGTTGCTGATTTCATTGGAATTATTGTATAATTGCACTTGTGGCTTTTTATTCTTCAGTAGTTTAATGCTGATTTCATGGTTATGAATCTTTTACTCTTCTGTAGTTTTAGTTAACGAAAGTTTTTCTGGGTTTAATATCCCTTGCCTGGTTCACTCGGTTTCGAAGAACAGGATGTTAAAACCTTTGCTTCCTGGGTATGATTTTCAGTGATCATTTCCCTTGTTTTAATTGAACCTAAAGCTTAATCAAGTTGGTTCGTGCGATAATTGTTTTGTATGCAGGGTATTGATTATTTGAAGTATGATAACTGTCACCATGATGGATCAAAGCCAATTGAAAGGTGGTGTAGTTGTCTTCTTTGTTTTGATTTGCAGCCATATTATATGCTTATATATTGCTTTAATTTTTCGTGTAGATATCCTGTTATGTCTAAAGCTTTGAAGAAGGCTGGCCGCCCCATATTCTTTTCTCTGTGTGAATGGTACTGTCTAAATCACAGTTTGATTTAAGCTTTTAATTTAAGTAACGATTTTCTGATTCTTTTTTTTTTTTACTTTGCCATGTGTTTGATTTTTTGTTTCTTAGGGGAGAAATGCACCCTGCTGAATGGGGTTTCCATGTAGGAAATAGCTGGAGGACAACTTGTGACATAACTGATACATGGGAAAGGTAAAGATTTGTTAACGTATTTGGAGGATGTTAGAGTCGGCCTAGAGTATAACTTACGATATTTTGTTGCCTGGCAGTATGATTTCGAGAGCTGATCAAAATGAATTGTATGCTCAATATGCAAGGCCCGGTGGTTGGAATGGTTAGAGTTTTCTTCTAGTTCTGCAATTTTTTTTGAACCATATTAAATGTTTTGTGATTACAATTCTTGTTATATCGATAGATCCGGACATGCTTGAGATCGGGAATGGAGGGATGACGAAAGATGAATATATAGTACATTTCAGCTTATGGGCTATTTCCAAGGTATTACAATTGATATTCACCTTTTTTATGCTTGTTGATATGCATGATGTTGCATATCTGGTCTGAAAAACATGAATGCTATTGCAGGCTCCTCTTCTTCTCGGCTGCGACATAAGGAATATGACACAAGAGACTATAGAGATCATTTCAAACAAAGAGGTCATTGCTGTTAACCAAGGTACATAATTAGAAGTACAGTTCTTCAAAAACGCTTTAATGCATCAATAGTTATCGAACTTTTTTAACTTAATGTGATCTTCTGCATTAGATTCTTATGGTATTCAAGCTAGGAAGGCTAGGATGCACGGTGATGAAGAGGTGAAACCTATGCAACAACCCCTTTTGGTTAACCATATGATCATATAACATGCTCGGATTGGTCACTTACCTTTTCGGTGCCTTGTAACAGATTTGGGTTGCGCCACTTTCCAGCTATAGGACAGTAGTTGTCATTCTCAATAGGGGTTCAGTTCGCTATTCTGTAACCGCGTTCTGGGAGGATATGGGACTAGACCCCAACACTGTAGTTGAAGCTAGGGACCTTTGGGAGGTACTCAAATTATAGCTACAAGCTTTATAGTATATCCTACTGTCATTTTCCATTGCTTTAGTTCACTTATTCATGCACATATATGAATCTCTTGCAGCATAAAACACTGAAGAACCGATTTGTGGGCAATATTACAACAATGTTGAACCCTCATTCATGCAAAATGTATGTGTTGAAACCAATTTCTTGAACTTAGTGATTCTTGAATTGGGTCACTTTCTTTTCTTTTTTTCTTTTGGATTAGCATTTTGGAATTAGGAATTAGTTCTTTAATAATATTTGATGAAGAAAGCTTTCCTCTTTAATGTAGTTGGATTAGCACTTGTAATTAGTTTCTTAATAATATGAATGAAGTAAGCTTTTTTACTCCAATGTCAGATGTGGTTGCTGTACTCTTGCAGATTTTTTTCATATTTATTCATTAGATTCAAGTCATTGAAGATGATAAAAACAGAAATGAATTGGACTTAATTACTACAAATCCAGGTCTCCAAATTGTATTATATATTATGGTTTGAGTAAATTCATATAAGAATATTAATTATTAAGAATTTTATTAAATTATATATTTTAATTAAAATATATTTAATAATAATTATGTTTAAATATGATTAAATTATTTATTATTGATATTAATCTTATTAAAATTTAAATAAAATAATTTACCAAAACAAATTTCTGCTAATTATTAAGAATTTTATTAAATTATATATTTTAATTAAAATATATTAAATAATAATTATGTTTAAATATGATTAAATTATTTATTTTTGATAATAAATAATCTTATTAAAATTTAAATAACAATAACAATAATCATTTACCAAAACAAATTTATGCTAAGGGTATTCTGGTCATTTTAGTTTTCTCCATTATGCTATTACACCTCTATTACATTCAACCAAACACAGTTTTACTATTACGCCTCTATTCCATTACATTCAACCAAACAGTTGATTTGCTATTACACCTCTATTCCATTACACCTCTAATCCAATCAAATACACCTCTAATCCAATACAGCGAACCAAACGTGCTCTAATATTTCATTTATTGTTTTAAATATACCAAAATGTATGTTTGAAGTCTAAAAGTACCACGAGAGTGTAAGAGACAATTTCTCATGGGGATAATGATTTTATTGCTACTTCAATTTTATAAAAATAATTTTTTTAAATTTTTTAATTTATATTTTTTGTCAAACTACTCTAAAGTAAATAAAAAAATTTTATATTTATTAACTTTGTTGATGTGACATCTCAACATTTAATTATTTTTTATTTTTTTTTATAATTTTGACACTTTTTTAAAAAAATTTAAAACTTTTTTTTTTACTTTTAAAAATAAATTTTATTTTTTAAAATTTTTAAAAATTTTAAAAAAACTAATTAAGTGTTTACATGTCATCTATTAGCAATCTAATGTATCCATATCAGCAAAGTGAAAAAACATTAACTTTTCTATTTATTTTTGGTGATTTAAAAAAAGTTAGTTTAAATATTAAAAAATTAAATAGAAGACTAAAATATTTTTTTAAAATTAAAGGATTAAATAAGTTATTATACCATTCTCATATTTTTTTTCTTAAATAAAAAAAATTAGAAATATGACATATTTATAAATTATAATTAATTGTTTGGTAAATGCAATTATGCATAAGCTTTAAATAACTTATAGAAGCATAAGCTTTGGTTAAACCTTGGACGCTACACATTTAATGACTAACGAATTGACGCAAATCTTACTGTTGATTAAGATTTATGATAATATAAAAGGAAGTGGGTGTCTGTAATCAAATAGATTAGTTTGATAATTAATCCATGATGTTGATTTAAGTTAATTCAAGGATTTTTTTGTTGAGTATTACTTCAATTAGTTTAAGTATTATTATTGATGTAGAAAGATGTGGGTTCGAGTACGTTAAAATGCATTATCCTTTAATTTATAGGTTAGAAAGAGGTTATAAATAATTTTAGGCGTTATAATTTTAGGCGTTATATCAAAAAGAATAGATATGGTCAACAAATTATGTTTAATTAAAAATTTATTAAACATTTTTATAAGTGAAAATTAGGTGCAAAGGCAATATCAGATTCTGTCCAAAAATTAATGCTTTGTTTAAGACTTCGATGAATTTTTGCACATGAACCCGTTTTCGGATAAATAAACAAATTTTCACACGCCCGGTATTGTGTGACATTATTATTTTTAATTGCAAAAATGCCTTAATATAATATTTGGTATTTAAACTTAAGATTTTTTTTAATATGGTACTTAAAATTTTTTAGGCCCAATTTGGTATCGGAATTAACAGTTTTTTTTAATTTGATACCTAAAATTTTTTTAAGTTCAAATTAGTATCTAAATTTATTAAATGTTATAGAAATTACGCAAAACACTAACGGCGTTAAAATTTTTTTGTTATGCTACAAAAATATTATCAGTATTAGAAAAAATTTATGTTAAAAAAAATAGCTATTGAGCTATGCTTAATGAATTGATATTAAAAAATTAAACCTCAAATTAAAAGAAATCTATTATTTTCAATTAATAAAACAATTAATTAAATAAATAAAATTAAAAATAATTGAACATATAAAATAAAAAATATATATATCATATCATCTGTCACATGTTAATCATATGTTGATTATTTTTGCTACTTCATAAAAAATAACATTGATAATATATTGGAGTAATTTGTAAAATATTTGACAAGTACCAAAACAAAAGAAAAATTAGGTACCAAATTAAGAAAAAAAGTCAAATTCAAGTACTAAATTAAACCCCCCAAAAAGTTTAAATACAAACTTAAAAGAAAAAGTGTTAAATTAAGAAAAAAATGTCACATTCAAGTACCAACTATTATATTAAACAAAAAAAATCATAGCTTAAAAAAAATTAGAAGGTAAAGTTGGAATTTCAAATTTATTACAATATTAATTTATAGTCCCTCTCTAATTTATTAATAGGAGGATAATGTATTTTAATATACTTAAAACTCGCATCTTCTTTCATTAATAATAATGTATAAACTAACTGAGTTGAGACTCAATTAATTACTTTTAACTAATTTTAGATATAAAAAAATCAATTTATGACGTATGAAAACCTTGGATGAGAAATAAAATGATGATAAAGTATGGTGAAGAGCACAAGAGTTGGTGTCTCAAAGGATTAGAATACTAATTAGTTTAAAAGTGATTAAGAAAGCCCACCTAACATGTCCTCTTTCCTTCAAAAAGTTGTCAAATTAAAAAAAAAACATAAAAAGTATGCGTTAATTTTCCTTTAAGGGAAAGATCACCCCATTCTCTTTCAATCCAAAAGGTTAAAAATAGAGATAATAATTTATTTAGCACTTTAATTTTATAAAAAAATAATTATATTTATTTTTTTGTTATTTTTAGGTTTTAAATTTATATTTTTTTATCAAATTACTTCAAAAAAATATGGAGAAGTTAACATTTATTAATTTCGTTGACATGGCATCTACATGACAGTCTAAATATATGTTACATTGATAATTAATTATTTTTTTAAAATTAAAAAAATAAAAAACATTTTTTATAATTTTTAAATAATTTAAATATATATTTTTAAATTTTTAAAATTTTAAAAATTATTTAAATGCCAAAATGGCATCCATGTTGAAAATTAACAAACATTAATATTTTTATTCAGCTTAGGTTGATTTGACAAATAGCATACATTTAAAAATTAAAAAAGATAAAAAATTAAATAAATAGTTAAAACAATTTTTTTTAAGTTCGAAAAACAAATAAATCATTATGCTTAAAAAACAATACATCTATTTGAGTTGTTGTGTTCGTGATTAATTAAATGTATAAATAAAATATTTAAAATATAAAGATATAAGAATGATAAAATTATTATTTCAGATAAAAAGAATGATAATATTATTTTAATTTGATTTGTTAAAGCGTCATTTTAACTATAAAAAGTTAAAAAGTTTTATTGACAATTAATATAAGACATAATTCTTAACCACAAAATCTATACGAATGAGACATTAAATGAGGTCCATGTTCTCTCTTTTTTTTCTTTTTTTTCCCCTTAAAATATTACCAGCAAAAATAAAAAATTATCAAAAAAAAAAAACACATCTTTATATAGCGTCTCCCAGCTTATACCAATCTGCTACATTGGTCAGCGAAGGATTAAGCTTTCTTTCTAAATCCCTCTTTAGCAAGGTTTTTGTCCTTCATTTCTCTGCTCTCATTGAAATTTGCTTCTGTTAAAGTTGCATTCTTTAGTGCTTCTTTCAAGTTAATTTAATGCTAAAGTTAAATCTAGAATTTTTTTTTTAGCTTCTGTTGATGTACATTTCTGGTTTTTTTTTTCTCCTTGATTCTTGAGGAAGTTATTTGGATTTTCAGGGAACTTCCAGTGTGAAGTTCAATGTGAAGTGAATATTAGATTTGATCTTGGTTTTTGTTCTGAACTTTGATTACTCGGGGAATTTTGTTAGCTCAACTTCATCTGAAGGAGCTCAAGAAACTGAAAATTGTTCGTTTCTAATTTTTTGAGTTTTGTGTTTTATTCACATTTTTATGTCATCTGCAATTCAGTTGTTCTACATCCTGTTTTAAGTTGCTTATCTAGATTGTGAAATGGGATTTTGATCTCAGGGAATTTTATATCAGTTTTTTGTTCATAATGTGATGGATTTGATTCTTGTAGGACTTTGGACCGAATACCAAATTTCTGGGAAAAATGCAGTTTTCCAGGAATTTTATGATAATTTGTTCTGCATTGCTCCTGTGCTCTTCCTTGACATATGGGCAAACGGCTACTCCACCGGCTCCGGTGGCAATGACCCCAACTCCGACACCTGCACCGGCTCCGGCACCTGAATACGTAAACCTAACTTATTTACTCTCTGTGGCTGGTCCATTTCACACTTTCCTTAACTACCTTGAATCAACTAAAGTGATTGACACCTTCCAAAACCAAGCCAACAACACTGAACAAGGCATTACAATTTTCGTTCCGAAAGACGATTCGTTCAAGGGTCTTAAGAAGCCGTCATTGTCCAAACTCAGTGATGATCAGCTTAAATCGCTCATCCTTTTCCATGCCTTGCCCAAATACTATGCCCTTGCCGACTTCAATGACCTCAGTACAAAAGGCCCTATCACTACACTTGCTGGTGGGCAATACACTTTGAATTTCACCGATGATTCCGGCACTGTGCACCTCGATTCAGGATGGAGCAAAACAAAAGTAGCCAGCGCTGTACATTCGACCGATCCCGTCGCAATATATCAGGTGAATAAGGTCCTTCTTCCTGAGGCTATCTTTGGTACTGATATACCTCCAACGCCTGCACCATCCCCAGCTCCTGATATTAGCCCAGCTGCTGATTCTCCATCGGCAGACTCGAAAGAAGGCGGTTCTCCGTCGAAGGCTTTGCCATCGGATTCAGCTGCTCATAGGGTTATGAAGTTGAGCATTTGGAGTCATCTGGTTTTGGCAGTCTTAGGTGGGTTTGTTCTGCTATTTTAATAATAAGACTTCATTTTGAGTCTAATTTATGTTCGTGGGGGGCAGCACACCTCTGAGTTTCTCAATTGAATTTACTTCGATTATAAAACCATTTTTTCTTGTATATGTTATTAAGATTCTGTGTTAAGAATGGAAGTTCTTGTGTTATAATTACCATTCCAAGTTAAATTGCCTTTTGCATGGATTACTGTTTTCTTTTATTTACTTATTATTATAATTAATGTATAAGTAACTTCCATACCTTACAATTTATATTAACTCATAGACAACGATACGTGTGACATAAATAGCACTAAAAAGCATCATTAATATTTTTTTTATATTGTTGTCAACGATTTTTTCACATAAAAAAATGAAATAATATACTAGTTTAATGATTATTTAACATTTAACTAACACTAAACGATATTACGTAATCAAATTGTAATACGGAATGACAACTTATATTAGTAGATAATTTTAACATGTCATTAGTTTAATCGAAAATGAGCAAACCGATTAAAAAATTAACATGCCGTCTATTAAGTTCAATTGGAGAGATACATTGTCTTGGGTATTGAAGCGGATAACTCATAAAAGATAGAGACATAGGTGTGACTGACTAGACTTATAGTAAATCATATATGACCCAAATAGAATAAATCTTAGATCCATTTATGGATTTATTTACTTGTGACGTTCATAGTGTGATATATCTTAATCCTTAATGGATGATAAACTATGTATGTGTGACTCTTATACTTTGATGTAAATGAAAGTATGAGTTCAAATAGATAAGAAATAGAAAGCCAGTACATTGGGTATATAACTTCTATAGTATGTAACATCATTCCACAACAGTTGAACTCATAGCCCAATAAAGGGTAAATTATACCTTCTCATAACCCAATCTTAGTGATGATCAACTTAAATCGTTCATCCTTTTCTATGCCTTTCCCAAATACTATGCCCTTACCGACTAAAATGATCTCAGTACAAAAAGGCCCCATCACTACACTTGTTGGTGGCCAATACACTTTGAATTTCACTGATGATTCCGACACCGTGCACCTCAATTTAGGATGGTTTCTATTTGTGATCCCTCTTCGCTTTGCAAAATTGAATATCTTTGACCCAAACTTCAAAGCCTCATTATCTGGCTCTATTTTCACTTCTTTACTAATCATGAAAGTCTTGGATCGCTCTGGACAGTCCCACATCCTATGTGGACCATAACACAAGAGGCACTCCACTAGCTCATTCCCATTCTCTTTAAGTCTCTTGGCTTTAATAGAACATACAAGCAAACCAAGTCTCATTGATTCTCTATTTCGCTCATAACTCCTTTCGATAGTAGATATCACGGATCATTTTCGGACAATCACTCACAATATGTTGACCTTCCCAATAGAAGCACCTCACTAGCCTCTTTGGTTTGTTGTTGGGCTTCTACTTCCTATTCGGTGGTTTCCCATTGTCACCATTGTTGTTGCTATTCTTGATCGACCATTCCTCATCTCCCCCATCATTTCCCCTCTCTTTGAGCTTGGAAGACTTGAACTTGTTTCTCCTTGGAGCAAGCTCAAATAAAGACTCTCCTACAATCATAGCTTTGGAAAGTTCCTAGACCCCTCAGCATTGCAACTCTTGCTTCACCCACGGGCTTTAGCCCATCCATGAATAAGAAAAATGCCTCATTCTCACCCAAATCGAAAATCTGGAGCATGAGTTCACTAAACTCCTGCACATACTCCTTCACTGTACATTGTTGCATAAGCCGACACAACTTAGCTCGAGCCTCGTCCTCAGCATACTCTAGGTAAAATTGTGCCTTGAATTCTCTATAGAACTCTTCCCAAGACCCAATAATGGTTCCCCCTCATCTCTCATTTGTCGATCTATGACGTCACCATAACAAAGAAACATAAGTAAAATATGTGGCAGCAATATTCACCTTAGTAGCATCATCCATGATGCCTTTGGCATGGAAATATTACTTTATCCCTCATAAGAAGTTGTTCACATCCTTTGCGGACCTCATCCCATTGAACTCTTTCGGCTTCAAGACATCTACCTTAAGCATAGGTGTCGTAGCCAACACCTTATTAACAAAAGAGAATTTGTAGATATTGAGCTCCCCATTGATCTTCTCAATCTTTTCCTTCAAGTCCAGCACCATATCCTTGAGAGCATTATTCTTCACAGTTACCTCACCCACAATGGTATTTAAGAAACTTTGCAATCCATATTGTCACTGAGAGCCTTTGCCACTTGGTCCTTGAGTTGACCATGCCTTAATTTTAGCTCTATAGTATGTCCATTAATTGCCTCAAGGGTCTCCTTCACATTACCCATAGAGCCCCCAAGTTTGGCCACCCTACCATCTAAAGTTGACAGCATATCCCACGATCAACTTGCTTTCCTAGCCCTTTCACGGGTCTCTATTGGCTTTTTCTTGTCTACTCTTTTCGACATCTCAAACAGTGCATTTGCAACCTTAGCTTAGATACCAACTGTCATGGGGCTTGTCCTTTCATCTCGTAATTCGTACGTCTTTAGGCAATTTCTTCGCACCAAATGTGCGTAAGTCAACCTAACTCTCGCAAAGTAAGAATTCTCATAGAATTTCTCTAAGGTGCCGAAAAATATAGCAAAAGCAACTCAAAACAGAAAGAGCAACAAAAGTTTAGGAAAGCTACAAGGAAACAATGCACACAAAGTGTTTGACTAAATGCTCTTGATATATTATTAACTCAAGAACAATTAAATATAATGAGATGAATACAAATGAAGAGGGGGTCTTTATTTATAGTTGAGCTCCCCTAAAATCAACGGTATAGACTGAGTTACATCAACGGTCAATATTAGAGCCTATCTACAATTGAGAGTCTTAAGGGATTTAAACTCTATACATCTTATCCCTTTAGGATTTACCCTATTTACCATGGTAACTCTAGTTTGACTGAAGTGTTTCACTGTGCCATCAAAGCTTCAAGTAGATGGGCTCCTCCATGGATTCCACGAGTTGGACCATTTCATGTGGGTTAAATGAGCCCCATTTAATAAGTTGACCTCTATGAGACATTTTGTATGCAATGATCACAAGCTTTGACCTACGACCAGTGACACTAGTTGGTAAATACATATTTGGTACATATGGCATTATAGTTTACTTTTATGTGAACTTTATAATCAAATTTGACATTAAGTAATATGTTTTTATGCATTATATTTTACCATGGTAGTTGAATTGATATGTTTAATGTGTTCACATATCTTTGGTACATGTTTGAACATATTTTGAAGCAAGTTAGAATGACTTGAAATGGTATTTTATGTATTTTTGGGCTAAATTCTCGAGACTAAGATGAATAAGTCTTGAGAATTATTCAAAGTTTTGTTTTTTCCTGTAGATTGGATGAACAAGTATCGACACTTAGTCATTAGATATCAAGAATTTCTTCCTAAATATTGAGGGTTGGTAGACAAATTTGATTTCTATGCTTCGAAGGTTACTAGTATCGAGACTTATACCCCAAGTCTCGTGACCTATTGTCCTGTTTTGATCTTTTGGGTCTTGAATGTTGTTCTTAAGCCTATTTTCACTGATTTGGTGTTTTTTCATCATCAATGAAGCATGACATCTTTGAATTTATTTTTAAATCATATGGATTTAAATTTAATTATACATGAAAATTGGTGCATTTTGAATTTGTTTTGTTTAGGATTACTTCGATAATCAATATAACATATTATATTCATATTTTTTGTCCGAGTTGTGTGTAGGGTCTTACATTTATTGGTATCAAAGCATGGTTAAGGTTCAATCAATTCTAAGCCCAAAATATGTTGAAGTGTTGTTTTGGTGTTATGTTTGAGCCCCTAGGATGAATTCTTCATTTTGCTCCCCAACTTACAGCTGTATTTGCAGTTGTTTCTAGTTGTTGTTCCCCTCCCAAAGGCATGTCCTTATGCATTATTCACTCGTTTGTCATTGGAAACGCACGTCCCATCTGACTTGTATGTGTTAAGCATACCGTTAACTTGAACCAAGACCGAACTCTTTATGAGATTCAAAGTTGCATTACTTATAGATTCCTTGTTCGTAGACAAAGTAGCTTTAGAATAGTCTTTCATTACAAGGCATAACTTGTATCCATGTACTTTATATTTGCCTAGAGTTTACTCTTAAAAATATAGCCCACACTTAATTATGTCTGATTAATTCGTAACACCAACTCAACTAAACACATTATACGTGGTATAAATATATTTAAAATTATAATTACATCAACAAATACCAATCATTATAAACATTAAATTAAATAATGAACTAAATTCAAATTTACTCACTTTTGAATTCTATTTCACTTAAAAAATCTCATTAGCTACTTAAAAATATATATTTAATAATAATGGCATCGTATTAAATGCTGCAATAAATTATTTTATTCATAATTTCCTAATTACTAAATGATGCTAAAGTTAAAAAGGTGTAAATCATTAGCAAAATCTTAAATAGGAATAAAGAAAAGATAATACCAAGAAAAATTGTCAGTGATATCAAAGCATTTAATAGACAGTTAAAATGAGCCAATTTGCTCGTTCTCTCTCTCTCACTCTGTCTTATTCACATTTGCAATCGGCAGTGTTCGCGGGTTACGTGAGGACTAAGGGCCATCACGCTTTTCTCTCATCCTCATTTCCCTTCACTCAATTCCAATATCACCCAAAGATCACCCTCTCTCTCTCTCTCTCTCTCTCTCTCTCTCTCTCTCTCTCTCTCTGTGTCTGTCTTACAACTCCCAATACCTTCGACAAACGAAGAAGCAAAACCCCTATATGGAGGAACCCACCTTTCTATCTTAGTTTCTCTCTTTCTGTCTCTCTTAAGGTTTACATGCTCTTTTCTTTGTTCTCATAAATATTTTGTCTTCTTTTATACAGTTGGGGTTGATCGTTTCCTTTTCCTATTGAATTATATGTACATGCACGTCAGTTTGTTGGGTTTCTGCATTTGTTGCATCTTGTTTTGTTGAATTTCATTGGCTTTAAGTAATATGCAATATAAGCGTAAACAATCTTTGATAGTTTGATATGGTGTGTGATCAGGGGATAAAATTGGGTAGAAAAACCAAGGCAAACAATGTCTAGTTATCGAGGTGTGATTGTTTCAGATCCATGGCTTCAAAGCCAGTTCACTCAAGTCGAGCTCCGAACCCTCAAATCCAAGGTAACCTTCTTTTCTTTTGTCGTTTTTTTCCGTGGAATGTAACGTGTAACTCAGTTCTTTGCATAATTACTTTGAATGAAAGTGAACCGTGCATTTTGGTATAAAAGAATTCAATTTCAACTTCTAATTCTTTAAAGCGCCTTTTATTATTATTGGGTAATATACCTTTGCTACTAGCAAAATAACAACTATAGGTTACCTTATTTTACATGATTATATGGTATTTAGAAATCTTTTTCTTTACATGGAACTTTGATTTCTTTCTTGTTGCTTTTAGTTTATCTCTGTGAGGACACAACATGGCCGTGTTACTCGGGATGATCTGCCACCAGTGTTTGCTGGTATGAAAGCTTTCAGTGAAATGTTTAGTGAGGATGAGATTAAGACTTTCTTGGGAGAGTCAAACAGTGACATGGATGAAGAAATTGATTTTGAGGCCTTCCTTCGGGTAAGTCTTTTCAATATACTGGCTGTAGTGTTTTTCCTGAATAGCAGTGCTAATTATTCAATAGATGAAATGTGGTGAATTAATGTTTCTAGATGTTACAATACCCGGTGTGTAGTTTTCCTTTTTCTTTTTGGCATATGTTCTCCTTATATCTTGCTAGGTGGCAATGTTTGGGTTTGGTGAATTGGCAGCTTTATCTAGATTTGCAAGGTCGCGCAGTTGAAAAATCAGGTGGCTCGAGATCTTCATTTCTCAAGGCAACCACGACCACTTTTCACCATGCTATTAATGAATCTGAGAAGGCTTCTTATGTTGCTCATATCAATAACTATCTGGCAGAAGATAAATTCTTGAAAGATTTTCTTCCAATTGATCCAGCCACAAACGCTTTATTTGATCTTGCGAAAGATGGAGTCCTTCTTTGGTTGGTTCACTGGACTTGACTTTGCTGTAGTCCTTATTGAATCCTGATTTGATGTTTGTTGACACTTTTAGTTGCTTTCATGCAGCAAGCTTATCAATGTAGCTGTTCCTGGGACCATAGATGAGCGAGCTATTAACACAAAAAAGGTTCTTAATCCCTGGGAGAGGAATGAGAATCATACTCTTTGCCTTAATTCTGCAAAAGCTATTGGTTGCACCGTGGTTAACATTGGCACACAAGACCTTGTTGAAGCAAGAGTAAGTAATGCTCCTTCCCAATACCAATTTAGGTGTTATACATGCTTTTTAGTATAACTTGTACAATATTTTAACTCTTCCTATCATCTTTTCTTCTTCTTCTTCTTTTTGGTGTTTTTATTTTCTAGCCCCACCTGGTACTTGGATTGATTTCTCAAATTATTAAGGTATCCAATTGAAACTTCCTTTGAATTCATTTATTTTGTGTTTGTAATTTGTAGAATCATGGAAACCTTACTGATCATATCAGTTTCCCTCAACCATAGTTATATTGTTAGTAATGTTTTCATGGCTGTGACATCAGATTCAACTACTAGCTGATCTCAATCTGAAGAAAACTCCTCAACTTGTAGAACTGGTGGATGATAGCCAGGTTGGAGACTGTTAATTGGTTTTGCCCCCTTTATGTCTTGATGATATCAGGTACCGGATAATCTCCATTTTCCAGGTTGGAAACTAATTCAGTTCACCTTTTGTATAAATCTTGTAGGAGGTGGAGGAGCTTTTGAGTTTAGCACCTGAAAAGGTTTTACTGAAATGGATGAATTTTCATCTGAAGAAAGCTGGATACCAAAAGCAGGTTACAAACTTCTCTACAGATTTGAAGGTGAGAAAACTCATTGATTTTGATAAATTCTACTTGGGTCATGCCAATTTTATCTACAAAAGGTAATTATTATCATGGTCTTCAGTGCTGCATTAATCTTTACATTTGGTCCTTAAGTTCCATGAAAATGTGAAACAATCGCAGGATTTTTAAATGTCATTCAGTGTCTTTAAACTTCAGTATATCCTCATATTCACAAACAATATGGAAAACCATTTGATTCATGGTTGCATATAATCAAATAACCAATAGTTCTTAATGTGTGAAGTAATACATTGCCTCTTGTCTATACTACTTTTAGTTTTCTAGAGTAACTGATGTATCATAAAACCTATTTATTTGTAGGATGGAGAAGCATATGCACACCTGCTTAATGCACTTGCTCCTGAACACAGTACGCATTCAACTTTGGATGCAAAGGATCCTACAGAAAGAGCAAACAAGGTTCTTGAGATGGCAGAGAAATTGGATTGCAAAAGATACCTCACTCCTAAGGACATTGTCGAGGGCTCACCAAATCTCAATCTTGCATTTGTAGCTCAAATATTCCATCACAGGTGAGAAATAATTTCTTTTTGCCTTAAGACTGAACTAAGTTTCTATAATAATTTATATTAGCTTTTCCCTGTTCAATTTCATTCAATTTCTCGACTACTTTTTCTACCATTACTTTGTTATCTCAATAGTGTATATTGTCTAGTTTATTTCTTTTTTGCTTGTGGGAAAAGCTGACTCAATGTACTTACTATTGTGATTTTTATTTGTATTAATTACATGGTTTAAAACAAAAACAGGTAGCCCTCTCTCAGCCCATAAATTTCACCCATTTTATCTCTGTATTCAGTCCTGAGACCTCAAAGTTGGAATTTCAAGCTCTAAGCGCTGGCTTATTCCCTTGGGGACATGTGCTCATGATTGTACAAAATAGTTTAACCAGTGTATGGTTTCTCTTGCAGGAATGGTTTAGCTGACAGCAAAACGACAACCTTTGCTGAGATGATGACAGATGATGCAGAAACGTCTCGTGAGGAGAGATGCTTTCGCTTTTGGATGAACAGTCTTGGGGCTACTACATATGTCAACAATGTTTTTGAAGATGTTAGAAACGGGTATCGTGCTCTTTTCTCTTGTAAAATTTTGGCTCTCCGAGCTGTATCAAGCGGTTGTTGAATCTTGTTTGGTGTCCACCCTTTCGTGGCTGCAGGTATGTTATGTTGGAAATTGTGGATAAAATTTTTCCTGGAACGGTTAACTGGAAGCAGGCAAATAAGCCTCCTATAAAGATGCCATTTAAACAGGTTGAGAATTGCAATCAAGTGATACAGATTGGCAGGGATTTAAATTTCTCACTTGTCAATGTAGCTGGCAATGATATTGTGGCCGGAAACAAGAAACTTATAATAGGTAGTATCTTCCGTATTACGTTTTTCCATAGGGTGGCCAGTTCAAGACATTTATTTATAACTTTTATATGTTGCTCTAGTGTGAATGATGAGGGCTACTCTTCTCTTTCTTTGGTAAAGTTGAGGCTGTTATTTTGATTTCTACATTGCTACTTTTTATCATTCCTATCAGCTTTTAAATGGATGCATATTCATAGAAACTTTGGGTTGGGGGATATGATTTTATAGCCTTTTGCTTTTCTGAGTGGCAAACATATTAGTAAACCTTGAAATGGCTCCCTGCTCTATATTTCTTCTAATGTTTCTTGTTTTGCTTTACCTCACATGCAGCATTTTTGTGGCAACTGATGAGGTTTTCAATGCTACAACTCCTTAAAAACTTGAGAACTCACTCCCAAGGTAAAGAAATTACAGATGCTGATATTCTGAACTGGGCTAACAATAAAGTAAAGAAGGCAGGTAGAACCTCTCAAATGGAGAACTTCAAGGTACATAAGCCACAAAAAAAATGAGATTTGTCTCAAAAATTTTGATCGCAACACATAAACGGACACTCTGGTTTTTATTGAACTATTATTCCTCTTAGGATAAAAGCCTTTCCAGTGGTATATTCTTCCTCGAGCTTCTCAGTGCAGTGGAACCAAGGGTCGTTAACTGGGGTCTTGTTACCAAGGGAGAAACTGGTATGGTGTTCTTTCATTATTAGACTTATGTGGTCTTTTCCTTCGAAACCTACCTGAGCTGACCATAATGTTTTTACTTCTGAGAACTCATTAATCTTGCTTTGAATCTTAAATCTTTAATGCTCAGTAGATATTTCAAAATCATTGTAGTGATTTTATTGAGGAGCTTTACATAGGAAACTTCGTTCGCTTACAAATTAATAGAGGATACTATGTATGACATAAAATCAAATAAAAGATATGTTTTGTTTGTCATTGCCATTGCAGATGAAGATAAGAAGTTGAATGCAACTTATATAATCAGTGTTGCTCGGAAGCTAGGATGCTCCATTTTCCTGTTACCCGAGGATGTCATAGAGGTAATTATTTCCCAAATTCAATATCCATAATCCCTCCTCTATATCTTTTCTGATGATTTGCCATATTGTGCGTCTGTTTCTTTCTTTTTTTGCTTGTGCTTGTGCTTTACGCTAAGTTTTGAGATATATATAGTTTTCCAATTTTTCCTTTTTTTATATACCTCATGCTTAAATTGGATTAAATCAGGCATTAATGCAACTTCTGACCTTGATAACAGGTGAACCAGAAAATGATGCTTACATTGACAGCCAGCATCATGTACTGGAGCTTACAGCAGCAGGAATCAGCGTCTGACGAAGGTGAGATTTCTGACGAGATATCTGCGGAAGGCCGCAAGAATGAGACAGGTCTCTCCGGTGAAACCTCCGACTTAGCCGTTGATTCAGAATCTTCAAAGACGGAAGAATAGGATAGTAATGAATAACAACCATAGGAAGCTTTCTAATTATTTTCCCTGGTTCTTTTACTCGAAACTTCATTGCTTTTTGTAGACCACAGGAGAAGAAAGAAATGGTACTTACATAAATTTTCACCTGCTATTAAAAAATATATTCTTTGGATTGCACTCATCATGCTTTGAATCATTATAACATGAAGCCTCTTCTCAATAATCTATTTTCCTGTGTAGAAATTATGCAAATTATGTCACTTTTTAAAAAAAAAATAATTGGCTCGTCCTTGTCCAAGCTATCGACAAATATTACAATATTTGAGCAATGAGATGAGAGAACACACTCAAAAACACCTGTTTGTATTCGGAAATAGATCATGCTACAAAGACATATTTATATGTCTATACAGAAGATACATTGCAAAAGCAAATAACAGATTGAGATAGAACTTTGGAAACCAATGGCTATCTGCTGCTGAAATCCTTACTGATCTTTATTTTTTTCTTTATTATATGGAAATTAATATTCAAAAACATAACGAAAATGTAAAAGAAACCAATTTGTAGTAGAACATCATAAGTTAAAACTGGCAACTACACTGCTGATGGGCCTTTTAATTTTTGCTTTAACACAGAGAGAGAGAGCACCAAGGTTTCATCCTAAACTTAGTTCACCCGCTTGTCAATTCAGAATTAGCTTAATTTCCTTACCAGCTCTCTCTCTCTCTCTCGTTACACGGAATTGTTGGCAATGGTGCTGCTAGCTATGGCTTCAAATATTGAATAGAAAAAAAAATGTTAAAAACTGTTCAGAGTAACCCTGTAAACATTTGATGAAGCAGCCAATGGCTTTATAAAATCATTAGGGGCACTGCAAATTCAACAATGCCCTGATTCATTTGCAACTAACTTCTGCTGTTTAAACAGTGTACGGATTCAAAATTTACATTTTACCTGGTCGCTAGGAGAGTGAATATAAAGAGTATTAATTTCATATTCTTCAACTTCGGGGCAAGGGGTTCATCATTGAACGTTTGATGTACAACTTGATCTTCCCATTCAAGCAAACTGTTATTTGTCATCAGTTCTGAGAGAGTTTAGTCTTCTTAGTCTCTCATCAAGCTCTTTCATTACTTCTGGTTCTTGCTTTTTCCTTTGCTTTGATATTGTGTTTGTCGTCATAAAACCGATCTTATCAAACGCAACCTGTACAGATATAGCCAAAGTTGCATATTCTTAAAACAAGATTAACATCGAAAACTAGGTGTCCATGTCAAGATAAAGAAACTAGAAATGATCTTCTTTAGTCTATATCCAGAACTAGGAGTGATTTTCTCCATAGATAACGAGGAAGAAGCATTAAATGTTATATAAGACAGGAAAACTGGAAAACAAAATGATGAATAGTCTTACTGTCAATAACTCATCAGGATCAAAAAGGTGATGGGTAGTTCTTTGTAATATATTAATAATGTCGCCAACCTGATGCGTTAGAAGCAACTCGTCTTCCTTCATCTGCAAAAGCAGATCAAAACTTAAATTAGCTCAATAATTTTTACAAGAACATATTGAAGAAAGTTTCCAACTTGATTGGAATGTAAAGATTGAAAGGGCAATGACATGGGTACCATAAATATTGCCAAAGCAGCATGAAAAAGAACCTTTGCCCCCTCGTAGAAAAGGACATCCCACACCCGCAGAGTTGTCTAGACAAATAGCCCAATAAGGAGAAAAAACTTTAAGATAGTCAGAAAGCAACCTCAAATAGAATTGACATTTGATGGGAGATGCCAGCAGGACAGAAATGGTAATGAAATATTGTTCAAACCTCCGAAGGCAAGCTTTTAGAAAAGAGGCACAAGAACCACTCTGTCGCAACGAGGGAGACATCAAACTCCAATGCTTCCAAATGAGCAGCAATCCTGCATTTTTTTTCCCTCCAATTTTTAGTAAAGATAAAACTCAGCTTTAACATATAGCCAAAACAGATTTATTTAAAATAAATATAAAACAGTGCAATCCTCAACCAAATACCTTGGGCACTTCTTAGCAAGCAAATCTTTAAAAACCCTTTGCTCAACATGGCATCCAGATAAGTTATTTGTATAGCAATCATTAACTAAAACATTCTCGAGGAGGACAGCAAGCATCCAAAATGCATCTTCCTCCGTTTTCATAACAAGCAATAGCAATGCAGCAACATAGTTTAAGCCCTAAACCAAAAACAAATAAATTTTAGAGACACCGATAAATTATCCATGAGGAGAAATGCACCTCAATTTTACTCTTTCTATATAATGGATACGATAAAGAGTAAAGGAAAGAAGGAACCAAGAAACTGATCTAATTTCGTTGCCACAATCATATAACATTCTTCATATAGACACCACAAAAAGAGTATGATCATGCTCATCATAGACTGAAAAACAGACCGACGGGCATAGACATACATGATTCACCCCAGCTGACCCACCAAAAGGTAAAGAAACCCTTCAAAGGAAAAATGGCAAACCAGAAAAGGGTGTATCCTTCACGCACAAAAAAAAAAGTGCAGGTTGTAATTGTAGCACATTTTGTCCTTTCCATGCCTATAGTACTAAAGGCTGACAAAATGCTGTAAGACAAGTGCTACTGTTGATAAGCTCACCTGACAGTAACCTACATCAGAATCACGAAAAGAATACCCCACAAGCACACGCCGGAGAGCAGCATGGCCCTCTGGAGTATCCAACCATGGATGGCCAGGGAAGGTTCGTGGAAGGTCCTGCAAGTATTTAAGAGAAAGGCTCAAACCAAATTTCTCAAAAGTCACAATTCTAGGTTATACAAATCAACAATTCGATGCCAGACCATCACATTCATTGTAATCTTCAGAAGTACTTTTAGAAGATACAATTGTTAGTTCTTCTATTTCTGATTCTATCAGTTCAGATGACAAGCAAAGAGATTATCAAGTACATTTTGTAAATCTTAGTTCAAGCATATAACATATATATATTCATAGGTATATTAGCTTATACACAATTATTGCTGAAATTGTTAAGATGCTTCCAATAAAAGATCAAACTCAATATAACCTTTGGTATTTGATATAACTTCTTATTCTGCATTTGTCAACAGTAAATGTTTTTTATTCCATCCTGTTGAAATTTCATTAGAGAAGAGACCTTTTCTCAACAGATCAAAACCTTCTAATGTCAAAACCCCAATACTGTCCAATGCAATCATCCTTTGCACGTAGGTCAATCATCAGATATGAATTCTCATTTCCAAATTCATTATGCAAAAATTAACCCTATCTCTAGAAAGAAACTTTACAAACATCAAATGAATAAGACGTCAATCAAAACAAAGACTCAATCAGAATTTATAAAGAAAAAAAAAGAATTAATGCAAGAATTTACATGATCAATCTGCCTTGTAGCAGGTGTTACTTTACCATCTACCGCCTTTGTCAAATCATTGTAATAACTTTCAGGCACCGTAGACTTCTTCTTGGCGGCACCGGATAGCGAAAACCAAACCTTAGGCCTAAGTACAGGGGGAATACCTTTCCTAATAAGCCTCTTCAGTGTAATAGAATTAGCCAAAGCTGCCAATTTGAGTGAAGATTTCAACACAATTCCTTCCGATAATGAAGAAACTTGTGGCTGTAAATACCAATTGGCTCCTTTGCTTGCTTCAAGTGCCCACCAAACTCGCCCTTGTTGCCTTACCTTTTCTCTTACCTCATTCAACACATTAACATCATCCACATTACCTTCAACAGTAAACCCATAAAGGTCTTGGAATTTCACTGTAAGATTAGCTCTTCTTGCATGGATGCTTGGCCTTAAAATTGGAAATTGTGCTTGCAATTCCAAAGTAAGGTCTCTTTTACTTTGGGTACCAAACATTTTTTCCCGTCCTTGATAGATCAAGAGAAAAGAAGACAAAGGTTAACAAGGGCTTTGTCAAAGAATGAGAGGGAGTTACAAGCTTTGAACCATGAAAGTGTCAATCTTTTCAAGCTTGCAGCTTGGAAATTTGAACGAAGGCTGAGTCTTGAAAATGGGTTTTATTTAAAGAAATAATAAGAGGATGAGTTACAAGCAAGACACGGAAAAAAGCTCTCACATTTGGATCAACATGACCATGGAAGATCCTTTTCAATAATATATAATATAATATAATTTTTTTTAAAAAAACCCAGAATAATGAAAGCCTTAAAAGAATACAGATTTTTTGCTCAACAAAATCTTCTGAGAAAGGGAGTGAAATTCTTTCCTTTTATTTTTTCTATTGTAATTTACAAAGGGAAGGGATGACTCAAAGAAACAAAAGATGTTACTAGGATATAAAAGAAGCAGAATTTAGTGGTAGGTAAAAATCAAAGCTTGAAAATTTACATATATAGAAAATTTCTCTTTTCTCAATACCAAAAATTACTCCTACTGATCTCTTATTAACAAAGAGAGAAGAAATTGTTTACAGTTTATACTTGAAAAAAAGGTGTAAATAAAAATTGGGAATTTTGTTATTAATTTATTAGTATTTTTTATTTTTCTAAACTCTATTATTAAGTTATAAATTTAATCCATATATTTTGTAATGATCACTGTTAGTCTCTATGCTTTTTGAATTCCTCATTATTCTTTTATTTTTTAAATTTCTAAAATGGTAACAATTATAAATATAGTTTATATTTTCTAATTTAATTTATTAACTCGTTTTTATGAGTAATATGTAAAAATAACAATATGACATACTATTACACGTGATAAAATATTTATCACATAAGATTTTAGAAATAATAAACTTTAACTTAATAAATTTAATAACAATCATTTGATCAGGGTTGAAATTTTTAAATTTGAAAAATATAAATAGTAAAATAACCATATTAAAGTATTTGGACTAAATCTATAATTTATAGATAATATAGGGACCAAGAGCATATTTTAACCTTTCCGTAAAATTAAACTATTGCCCCAACGTTAACAAAGCTTTGAATTTGATAAGACATGATGCGCGTGCGGTGGGTAGGTTTAGACTTTTAGCATTCAAAATAAATCCCTCTTTTTAATGGACTGATATACCCCTGCCGTTTATAAATTTAAATGTAAGATAAAAATATTTAATATAATATAATAAAAATTAAGACAATCTGATAATTTATTCAGAAATAATTTGAGGAATATATTAAAAAAAAACTGAAACATTCTGCGGTGATAAATAATAAAAATATACAAAATTTATGAAAAATAGTTATTTTAGTAGTTAAAAAATTAATGATTAAAAATAAGAGCAACAGTTGCAAAGAAGGGGTTTTTTTTCCTTGATAACCTAAAAAGAAGGGATAATTTGTTTTGATTTATGAGTGAAATAAAATCAAAACAGAAGAGGGAAGTTTTTCTCTAAAAAGGCTTAAATATGAAATTGGCCCTCGAACCATACTTTTTCTTACTTAGGCATCCAAAATAATTTTGGTCAAAACAAATATCTAAACAATCAATTTAGTCTTATTTTACCCCTAAGCATTATACTAATTAATAAGAACATGATACGTCATACACTTGTTGAGTAAGATAAGACGAAATTGATTATTTTTGTATCACTTTTAACAAAAAAATATATCTAAGTGATAAAATGATATAATTTTGAGGTAAATTTTGTAGTTAAACCTTTTAGAATTTGAATACTTTACATTTTTTAGTAATAAATAAATTTATATTTTGATTTGCTTTGTTTTTATTATCTGGCATAACGATTTATTTGGTCCTCTAACTTTACAAAAAAAAAATTATTTTAGCCCTTTATTTAGTTTTTTTGCCCCTTTTAGTCAATGAGCTGGCATTACTTGTCAAATTACCCTAAAATTGGTAAAAAAAATTAATGTTTGTTAACTTTATTGAACAATTCATGTATATGCCACATTAGCGATTAATTAATTTTTTTATACTTTTTACATAATTTTAATAATTTTTTAAAAATTTATAAATTTTAAAAAATTTAATTAATTGTTGGCGTGGTGATATTCACGTATATGTCATGTTAATAAAGTTAACGTCTAGTTAACAAACGTTAATTTTTTTCAATTTAATAAACTATGCAAATTTAAGGATTAGAAAAGAGAAAATTAAATGAAAAATTAAAATAACTTTTTTTTATAAAATTAGAAGATTAAAAAAACTTATTATTTTTAAAGTAAACTGTCACTTGAATGATTTTATTATAATAATACTTAATAAAATTATGAATTTATTAACTTTTATCTTATGTAGATAATATAGAAATAATATTTTAGATTCAGTTGTAAAGTCAGACAACATTACAAATGTAAATAAGTGATAATTATATTAAATCAAAATATTTATATTTTTTTCTTTGGAATTACAACACCATGGGAGGCGCCAATTTTGGCATTAAAATAAATAAATAAAGTGGACGCGTTTTAGTAGGGACAGCCAAGAAGGACATGAATGTAATTCACTCCTCAAAACCCACCGTCATGTACTTTTTACAGTTTTACTCTTGCAGGGCTAATTGAATTAATGTTAAGCATTATTGTAAATAAAAAATCTTCATTTTTCATAAGTAAAATTAATTGATATTACATTATGCAAAATATAAATTTTAAATAATTTTTATTATTAAAAAACATGTAAATATATAATTAAAATATGAATTAAGAAACATAAGCCAATGATTTGGAGGAGGTGGCAAATCATGAAAATTAAAGCTCTCACGTCCCTCTTTGAAGTCTAAACCACAATGTTTCAAACAAACGTGTCCCAACCATACCTCCATTTACCTTTTTTTAGTGGCGATAATCAGATAAATGATTAAAAAATACGACATTTTAATATTTTCATTTTAAATTTTAGCAGATTATATTGGATTTAATTTCCTTTCAAAATAAAAAATACTAAAATTTAAGATGAAAATATTGAAGTGATATAATCTTGTTTTTTCCTATGCCATGCAACAATATCCACATGTTTTTTTTCCATTTTATTGTTTTTTAAACTAAAACAGAAATTAATCTAACTACCATAAAAAAGAATTGGAGATATTCTCAATCTTGTTTTAATTGCAGGCTTTGCAGACTTTAGAAATGGACAATGGAAGGTTGAGAGATATTGGCAAAGGCATCCACCAAAAGAAAAAGAAAGTTGAGGTGAGGTGAGGTGAGGTCAAATAATGTGTACATTTCTTAAGCATAAACAACAAAGTCCAATGTTTATTTATTTACTTAATTTATTCAACAAAAAAGAAATTGGGGTTTAATTGTTTATAGAGCATTGGCATTTGGCAGCCACCTAACCAATTCCAAATTTCAAGCCAAGTTGTTCATTTATGCATTTGTTTACACAAGTAAAAGCAAAGCAATCCCCATACAATAATCAATTTTATCACTTTTATATAATCATTTAATTTAGAAAAAAATTATAATTAAAATCTAAGGTAAAGAGTGAAAGAAGTAGAATGCCAAATGAATATAGGATGATAAGATAACCACATTGTTGGGCATGGCCAGCACCTTTTGATTGAATATGGTTGGACTAACATTTTTTGTCTCACTTGTACACTCCTGCTAAGTGCTATGCTGTTCTTATTTCTTTCTTTTTAATTAACCTTAAATGTACAATGTTACATCTTATTAACTTTTATTGTCATGTTTGATAATATAAGTTGATTTTTAATTTATTTACTTTTTAAAATCTCAATTACATGATACTGCAGAGAAAAAGTGATATTCAAATAGCTTTAATGAAAAAAAACCAAAATTTTATGCATAATTAATTCAAAATTCATATTTCAATATCCTAAAATTAAATTAAATGTCATGCTTACCAAATAAGCCCAAAACTTAACTCTCATGTCATAGTTCAAACAATACAGTTCCAAATAACCGAAATTATAATATTAAGACTAGAATACTTTTAATGAAAATATTAATCTGAGTTGAGACCTTCCAGATTTTGAGTCCGCATCCTAACCTTATGTGTTATCTATAAAGATGAAAATCAAAGGGAGTGAGCTTAAGGAGCTCAGTGTGAGTATGATCACTAGAAAGTTGGTGTAAAACAGTAGACAAAGCATACGAAATAACAATTCTTAGAATAAACACAATCATATAACAATTCAGAGTATCTGTTTTTCAAATCAACACATTGTTGGAAAAACGGGTTTGGAAAACGCAGTAGAAAATAAATTTTGGGAAGAACCAAAGTTTTAATTTTTTTTCCAAAATAAGATATTGGTTGTGATAGCTAAAGTAATAAACACTTAAGCTCCGTTTGCTTGCCAGTAAAATGTTTTCCGGAAAATGATTTCTGGAAAATGATTTACTTTTCTGGTGTTTGGATAAAACTATGTAAAATATTTTCTGCTGTTTGGCAGAATTCCTAAAAATATTTTCCGACAAAACTATTTTTACATATATTAATAAATTTATATATATTAATAAATTTATATTTTCAATTATTTTTGCATATACTGCAATGATTTATTTATAAATAAATTAGCTTAAATTTTTATAATTTTTAGACATGTTGTTCTCTTTCATCTTTCACTGGTTCATTTACCTGCTCCACTTTTTAGTTCGAACGTCTTCCTCTCAAGTCTTTGCTTGTTTCAATTAAACTGGAATTCGACTTGTTTCTTTAAGTTGGACTTTTGTGAATATGGAGATCTTTAAAAAAATAGTTGATCAAAGATAAGATTGAGACAACCAATAGATAGGATTGAAGATCAAAGCTGAAAGGGATCTTGTTTAGGTCAACTCCTTACGGTAAATTTAAAACCATTTGTTTTTTAAACTCCAGAAATGATCAAAACATCACTCTTACAAAGACTTATAAATGTAACACTGTAACACCCCTAACCCGTATCCGCTGCCAGAACAAGGTTTCGAAGCATTACTACCATTTACAAATCACAAAAAAATTTTAAAAACTTACCGATTCAATGCATCATATAAATAAATATATTACCATTCAATCAACAGTTTGACACTTGTATAAGCATCAAACAGCAACATTGTTAGTATACTTGCACATATCTCATATAAATTCAACATTGATATATCTATTTTCTCGACATATCGCACTTGAGTTTAATAATAGTCTCAACTTACATAATTTCCTTGTATCAACATATCAAAGATAATCATATATGTACATGTCATGAAACATATCATGCTCTTACCGTTTCTTCATAAGCATATATCATTCATTTCATTATATCAATATTTCATGCTCCATCATTTCCATATATTTTATGTATATTTATTCCGGTAATAGCTTATATCAAACTTAACATAAATTATATTCCATGTACTTATACTTATTTCGTTTATCTATCTTCATAATTATTTCATATAACCATTCGTCATCTGATACATATTACCTGAATATCAATTGTTCAACAGATGTTAGAGCGTCTCCCATCCACGGTCTTATTTATCTTTGACATGATGCCATAGTGTCTTTCAACTATGGTCTTACTCATTTTCTATCATGTTGCCATGGTATCTTTCAACCATGGTCTTGTTCATTTCATATCACGTTGCCATGGTATCTTTCAACCATGGTCTTACATATTTCATATCAGGTTGCCATGGTATCTTTCAACCATGGTCTTACACATTTCATATTAGGTTGCCATGGTATCTTTCAACCATGGTCTTACACATTTCATATTAGGCTGCCATGGTATCTTTCAACCATGGTCTTACACATTTCATATCAGAGAGCACACTCTCGCGAACCTCATCCTTACAGTGGGATTACCAGTCCAGGCTAAATCCCCTGTAATATAAACTCATAGAGTATTGTCGGGATTACCAGTCCAGGCTAAATCCCCGCAACGACAATTACTCTAATGAGCTTGGATCTGAATTACCAGTCCAGGCTAAATTCAGACCCTAATTCGGATTACCCGTCCGGGCTAAATCATTTTACACGTATTCTTCGGGAGGGATATATCATAATAGGATCACCCGTCCGGGCTAGATCCTTTTTACCGTCAATTCCTTTTCAGAGATCCGTCGAATTTTCCTTTCATTCAACTGGGGTTTATTTTCAATTTATATCGAGTATTATCAATATTTCATCAAATATCATGAATTGAACATTCAAATCATATTTTCATCACATAACCACATATTTCAAGTATTTAAAATATAATTCAAGTTACACAAACTTACCTCATTACTTGTTTGTGTTTATAATTTCATTAATCCGATATCTTTTTTTTTCCACGATCAAGTCTCATATTTGAGTCGTTCGGATCTTTATAAATAAATTTGATCATCATTTTCATTCATTTCATCTTCTAATGCATTTAATTAATGCTCTAGGCAAAATTACCATTTTGCCCCTAAACTTTTAATTAATGACGATTTCTTCCTTAGGGTCAGGAAAATAAAATTTTTGCAATTTAATTCTTATTTCCAGCTATTATTCTCATATATATTGATAACAGTCCATGAATTCTATAAAATATCAGAATTTTCCATAATTTCAACACTTTTCAATTTAATCCCTAAAACATGTTTTCCCCCGATCTTGAACTAAATTAATAATTTCATTCAATTTTGTAATTTAAATAATAAAATAATCCATTTCATGCAATTTGGTCATTTCTGACATTTTTACAAAATTACCCATAAAGTTTTACTTTATTTAATTTAGTCCCTAAGCCTAAAATATGCAAATTAGCCATGCTTAATGAATATTCATATATGTTTTCCTCCTCCTCCTCTCTATTCCACATCCTTGATGTATGTAGCACACTTGTAAGTAACATTATATATAATCTTTATTATTTACTTTTATGAATATTCAAGCTGTCCATCTGTGTCAGTCACTAAATTATTTATATCTGGAGCTATAGGACTCCAAATTAAGATCCGATAATTTTCCCTGAAACTAGAATCATATATCTTCTTACCATAAAATTTTTAGAATTTTTAATTTAGTCAATAAGTACAGTTTATTCTTTAAAGTTACCCCTATTCTGCTGTCTGACAGTTGTGACCCTTCTTCACTAAAAATTAATTATCTCCTTGTACAGAATTCGAATGATGTTCATATTTGTTTCTATTGAAAATAGACTCATTCAGGATTCTAAACATATAAATTTAAGCCCCTAATTATTTTTATCCAATTTTTTTATGATTTTACAAATTCAAAACAGGGGAACCCGAAATCATTCTGACCTTGTCTCACAAAATTCATCATATCTCATGATTTAGAATTCCCTTGCTTACATAATTTCTTCTATAAGAAACTATACTTAATAAGCTTTAATTTCATATCTTATTCATCCTATAATTAGATTTCTACAATTTTTGATGATTTTTCAAAGTTAGACTACTGCTACTGTCTAAAACTGTTTTAGTACAAGATATTAATTACCATGTTATAACATCCTTATTTTCTTTTCTACACCATTTCTCATCACTTTCTCTTATTTTTTTTTCACTAACATATCAAGAACATAGGACCTTATGTAAGAAAACTCTACTATAACATTATTTCCATGCTTTATCAATAATAACAAACTTAAAAACATATTGAAATCTTTATGTACTTACCTTTTCTTATTGACTTTAATCTTTAACTTGATTTTTCTCTCTCCTCCAGCTTCGATTTCTTGAATCCAACTTGATATTCTTGCTCCCCATCATCTCCTTGCTATCTTTCTCTCTTGATGGCTATGGAAATTCTTTCAATTTTTAGGTGAAAATAATGAATTTTTGGTGGAAGGACTAAATTGTAAAGAAAGCAAACTTCTTTTCTTCTTCTTATCTTACGTTAGTTTGCATGGGAAAGGAAATGTGTTGATAATTATTCATCTTCCCTTCCTTTTATACTAAATAAATAATAATATAATAATAATAAACATCTCATAAAATATTAAAATAATATTTATCTAATTAATTAATTTAAAATATCATCAACATAATCATTACATTCTAGAATTCTCTCTCTTACTAATTGACCATTTTGCCCTTCATGATCTTTTAGAATTCCATCTTTGAGTTACCACTTAATTTGGTAAAATTGCAATTTAGTCCCTCATAATTTTTTTACCTATTCAATTTGGTCCTAATTCATCAATTTTTCTTGGTTTCTAAATCATTCCACCCTTAAAATATTTGCACCATTAGTCCTTCAACTTTTTTATATTTACACTTTCAACCCCTTAAATTTTGAGTATTTACTCTTGTGCAACAAGACTTTTCTCATCTTTGCAATTTAGTCCTTTCTTGAATTAATATATCATAATATACTTCTCAATATTGACATCACTCAAAAATTCCCTTTATGTCACTTTATTTCCTTATTTTATTATATCACGGATAATATTTTACTGTAAAAATTTTCGGGGTATTAC
The DNA here is from genome assembly GCF_007990345.1 of Gossypium hirsutum. Classification (NCBI taxonomy): domain Eukaryota; kingdom Viridiplantae; phylum Streptophyta; class Magnoliopsida; order Malvales; family Malvaceae; genus Gossypium; species Gossypium hirsutum. The sequence goes on along the minus strand of NC_053430.1, from coordinate 89,929,405 downwards.
AAACACAAAGGAATTTTATAAGATATTTGAGCATTTGATAAATCCTACCTTTTGATCATCAAAGATCAGTTTTGTTTAAATTAAACAAGTATTTGTACACTTAATTCTCCCTATGAGACATTTTTAAAAGACTGGGGAAGAAAATTAGTATCTAGTTGAAGCCTAAGGCTTTGACTGGTATCTCCATGGATTGTTGCTTGCCCACTTCCACTGATCTCTGCACATCTCTGCTATACCATATTTTGCTCTGCAATATAGCAAACTCTTAAGATTAAAAGGACCTATCTTGTACTGTAATTGGAAATTCTTTTTGAAAGATTATCTATGTTAACTGAATAATCTATTAGGAAAAAGATGGGATTGTAAACATACTTCCAACCAAGTTCTTTTTGAGCGTTTTTAGTGGAAGCATAAACAGTTGTAGCATCTCCTGGCCTTCTAGGGCATAGTTTAATGGGGATTTTCTGCAATATTTTCAGCAGCAACAGTTTTATATTAGCATAAATGAGAGCGAGGCTGAGTGAGAATGTTGAATGGGAATTGACAAATAGATGTTGAATGGGAATTGACAAATAGCATTAACCTTTCCAGAAGCTTTCTCAAAAGCAGCAACCATTTCAAGCACAGATGTACCACTGCCGGTTCCGAGGTTATAGGCAATACAACCTAGAACAAGAAGGAAATTGACAAAAGGAGCTAAAGGGAAAGAGAATCAGGCATAGCAACCTGCTGAGATGAAAGTTAGCTTAAATTCCCTTTTGTAACCACACAGATCATATATTGGCCAAGTCTTAATTTCTTATTGGCCATTACTTTCAGCTGTTAGCTAAGGAGTTATTATCAGATACTGTACATGAACACACTCATATACCCTTCTTTTCTTCTATTATTTTCTAGCCTCTCTTCTCAATTCTTGATTAAATAACACAACCCCAACTCCTTGATTTCTGATCTTTCTAAAACGTACAATAAACTAACATGGAAACAAGATTCACTAACAAATGAGCTGCCATGAAATAATAGAAAAAAGATGAATAAACAATTAAACCCAAAACAAAATCTCTAATCAGAGTTCAATCCTAATAAAGTAAATAAAGGCGAAGAAGAAATAATAGAAAAAAGATGAATCAACAATTAAACCCAAAACAAAATCTCTAATCAGAGCTCAATCCTAACAAAAGTAAATAAAGGCTAAGAAAAGTATTGCTTTTATATTTTTGCTTTAGAATTAAACCAATCTTGTTTATTCAGCAATAATTTCTTCAAGGGTTAACTACGATCAAGAAAACAAATGAAAGAAAAATTAAAGAAAAAATTCACCTTAAATACTAACAGTTGAGTTTAAGTTAGTGTGAGTCCAAGCTAAGATCAAGCAATCATTTAAACCCAACACTCAATATCCACATCATAACAAAAAACTGCAGCTCATACTGATCAGTTAAGACAAAGTTGAAACGAAGGGCTTCGATTTTTCTTTTAAAATAAATTCAACCATATAACTGATCACATCCCTCGGAGCCTGTCCAATTTTTTCTTCAACTTTCCACATCAACTTTCACAATCACAATTTCTCTTCAGGTGAGTGCATCAAGAATCTTCATACATCCATAAGCAACAACTAAGGAAAACACTCAAAAATTCAATAAATAGGTAAAGTTATTTGGATTTTGGAGAAAATGGAATACAATCATCAAAGTAAAACAACAGGATCAATTCCATTCGTTTTCTAATGAACTACAGTACTGCATGCTATCTCAAATGAATGTGAGTTTACCTTGCTTCCTGACTCTTTAACAATAGCTCCAGTACCCTTTGGCTTACCCTCTTTGTATAAAGTGTAAAAGCAGCATAAATATAGTTAAAAAAAAGTTAAAACAACTCCAGATGAGGATGTGAATTGTAAAAAATATGTCAAACAACTCCAGATGTATTTCACATTAAAGTTTAAACAATTCCAATCACTACAAGGATGACAAGTATTTATCACCAAAAAGAAAAAAAGAAGAAACGTTTTGCTACATATACCCAAAAAAAATATGACATTGTGATAGAACCAACTGAAAGCTTACTTTTTTGCATGATGATTTGGTTGACGTTGACTGCATGAATCATTCATGGAAGCAGATTTTTTCTCAAGCTGTTGATTAAGCTACACTCCAGATCTTCAACCTTCTTTTTCAAATTAATTATATCTGCCTCTGCTAGAGCTATGTCATTGAGATCTGCCTTTGTCTTCATAATAGTCGCAAGTTAAAATTTGATGCAAGTTAAAGATTAGGTGGATTACTTAAATCAGAGTCAGGCCATTGTATACCTTTTCATCAATCTTAGCTAGGAGAACTGTGGGTTGTTCTTGAGATGAGTTAAGAATGGATTCCAGAGCTGTCCTCTTATCTCTCTCTCTTTGCAACTCTTCCTTTAATATTGCTACCTATTAAATACAATCAAGAGCAACAATCAAGGTTCACGACGGTTAATTTATAAAGCAAATACAAATATTAAACTCCATATATTGCAAAAAAAAAACAAAAAAGAGCTTCACATTACAAATGTGCTTCTTTCTCAATACATAGTTGACGCCCTTGCAATGTCTTCTTTCGTTTTTCCACACTGGCTTCGAGTTTGGTATTACCTTCAATCTGTATTAGAAAGATGACTTTGTTATGAAAAGTTTCCATACAAGTCAAGATAATAATAAGTTTTCGAAAAGTGGATAGGTAGTAGAACCTCTTCTCTGAGTCTGTTTTGCAAGTCAGATTTTTTATCCTCAACTGTCTCAATTTCAAACCTAAAATAAGGCCAAATTGATAAATACAAAAAATAGAGCTGTTATCAATATAAAAGGTCTGACTCTAATATTTTTGTTATTTCACTTTTAGCCATATAAATTATGTTATGTGAAGGATAGATTCCATCATCCTAAGCTTGAAATAAAAGATGCTTGCAAATTTTAGTTGGTATTGTATCTTTGCAAGGTATATGAAAAATAACCAAGAAAACAAGTCGTTGCAGGCTAATTTATACAGGGCTTTTATATACAGATCATGGGAACATTGCTTACTCTTCTCCAAATGGGTAATCAATGGATTTCATAGAAAGGTTCTTCCTTGCCTAAAGAAGCAAACCCAATAAGGTTCTTCCTTGCCTAAAGAAGCAAACCCAATAAATTAATAATTAGAAAATCTGAATTACATGAAACAAAATAAAAAATCCTAGAGATACAATATTACCTTCAAAGCCCCATCAATCGAACAATAATAACAAAATTTCACCTATAATCGAAAAATATAGGGATATTTGGGAAATTACCTAAAAAAGAGCTTTGCCTGAGAAAGACGAAATAGTAGCGTGTATTGCCTGAGAAGAGCATATATATGCGACGAACTAAGGAAAAAGTGAAGAAATATAAGAAGTTGAAGAACAGAAGAATGAGAGAAATTTTACCTGGATGAAGGAGATGGAAAATGTCTTACTGAAAAGAAATCAGTAAGACATTTTCCCCAAATTGCAAGTCATTTTACCTGTGTCTTGGAATCCATTTTCCAAGTGTAAAATATTTCAAGCTGCCAAACACCGTAAAACAAGGAAAACATTTTCCAGAAAATGATTTCCTAGCTTCCAAACGGAGCCTTAATCAAAATTATACCTTTCTGATTCGTCTAGGATGAGCACTTCGACCGAGTAGACTTCTCCGCTATCCTTAAGCTCACGTTTGCCGAGTATAGGCTCGCTTCGAATCAAAAAAATTTTCACAAAAATTACTAGTAACATAATTTTGCAATTTCTCTAAACTTTTGGGTCAAGTTGTAAATCAGAAAAATGTCTCTAGAAGTTTTCTAGAATAATTTCTTTAGGGAATTTTCTATCTACAACTTTCTCTTGAATTCAAGTGTGTGTAAATAATGACCCAATGCTCTCTTTATATAGGGAGAGTTTAGAGAATTTAACTATGATTAAACTTAATCACTTTAATATTAAATTAATAAAATACTCTTAAGATAATTATTAAATTAAATTTAATATTAATTATTCTAAAAATAATATTATTTTTAGAATAATTAATCTAAAATAAAATTCTCTGGTAGAGTCTCAATAGGAGTGTAACTTTTCCACTACTCAAGCATCGACGACCAATCGCTGTCTACCACCGAGATGTCGCTGTCACAGCCATCAGCACCACCATGTCCGATGATGCAGGTGCTACACCCTTACGACACCCCAAGCTAATTCAACTGCTGCTGGTTCGGTTCAGGTCAATTACAACCCGACTGGTCTGGTCTAGCCACCAGTAGGACTGTAGGCCCAGTTTCGATATACCGAGCCCAGTTCAACCAATTTTTGAGTCTTGGTCTCGGTTTTGAGCTCCCAGGCCTAATTTACGATCTCAGATCCAATTTTAAGTTCAATTACCTATTAGGCCAATTGTCTGACTTGAAAATTAACTTCCAAAAATATCATATTAATTTTAATTGATTTGATTAATTTAATTTTACTTTATCAAAATTAATTTTTCCAAAAATCACTTAGATTTTCCAAATTAATTTTTCAAGAGATATTTTTAATCAAATTTTCTAGTTGAATAATTCTTACGACCACCTAATTTAATTCCACATTGAATAAATCGACTCAATTAAATTATTCCCAAAGTCGTAAAGTTTTCTTCTCATTCAAATGCAGTCCGATCAAGATTTTGTTGAGCTAACAGAGGGACCAATCGGACATATACAATTAGGCTCTAATGATTGCAATTATGTCTGGAAGCATCATTACGATAATTCGCAATTACTTAATCATAGAGTCAGTCTACAAGAAGTACCATGATTGAAAACTCCTTATTGTATACTCTTTACGAAAGCAATTCATCGAACTGATTTTGTCCAATGACCTCATCATATGTGTGTTACCCTTACATTATATCATTGATTCCTTTGAGTTAAATCAGTTCACTCAATACAGTCCTATTTTATCTCATTATCACCATTGTGCCTTCTTAATGATTAAAATTATCACTATCAACAAACGACTGTGGTAAATTGTTCATTTGAGAACAAGAAACCCGTGGTCACATTCCATATTTATCAATCCACACAATGCCAATAGGAGGATATCATTAACTCTTTGATTTAGCTATGAATTCTACTGTTGCTAGTAAAACCATGCCATACACAAGTCATGTACCCAATATACTAGCTATGAGCTCAATCATCTTTAGAGCATAAGCCTCCACTAATATCGAAGCACATGAGTTGCATATACATGGTCAGTAACTAACTTAGGATATAGGTAAATCACACCATGAATATCACAAGTGAATTAATTCACAAACGGATTTAGAATTAATTCATCTTGGGTCCAGTCCAATGTATAATTCTACCAATGAATACATCTATGTCTCTACTCATAGAGTCAACTACTTTGATAGCCAAGACTAGCCATCTCGCCAATTGAAATTGTAGATGACATAATAATCATTCTCAGTATTTGAATCAAATGCTCACTTTGATTCTTTTACAGGATTACAAACTTATTTATATTATCTACTGAAGTAAGTTGTATTTCTCGCAATGTAAACATTTGTTGCAATGCCACTTATCTTTAGTTTGAACTTTAAACAATCAATGAGCTAATATTTGCTTGTCACAATTTCACTATGCATGCAAAATATAAAAAAACATAAATACGAAAGACATAATTATAAAATGTGAAATTAACTTTATTTATTTATTCATCGTTCAAATAAATAGAAAACAGTTACATATTTACTACAATATGGACACATTTCCCAACACACATCAGTATAATATTTTAGAATTCATAGTTTTGCGTGTACATACTTATGAATGACAATGCAATTTCAATTTATCAGAAAGGACTTACCTAACTCTGCTACACACTACAATAAGAGTTCCCCAAAACTCATCCACCCGTTACACACCGCGTTGTGGATAAACCACAATTGATTTGTAGATAAACTGTTAGTAAAAATTGTGGGTAAACCACTAATTATTTTCAAATAAAAATTTTACAAATAAACTACCACTAGATTGTGGATGAACCACCACTATTTGTAGATTATTAAACTGCCACTTCTTTCTCTATTCATATCGTACCACCCTACGCAATGCAATATGACATGCTTGTAATAAAATAGTGTAGAAACAATAGTCATGCTTAACATGTATTTAGTTCAATAGTAATAGTAGACATGCTAAACATATACTCAGTTCAACAGTAGTAGACATGTTTAACATGTACTTAGTAGAGCGATAACAATATTAACAATTATAGTTTGTCAAAATTACAATGACAGAATGTATGTAACATTCACATATCACACAAAATAATAGTAGCAATTCAATCATTAACTCACATATTACAGAATAAACATACTATCAGGGACCTAATTGAGTGAAAAAAACTTAAGAAACAATTCAGGGACTATATAATGAATAAACTGAACAATTCACAAATTTCTAGGTAAAATTGTAAAATAGGGGTTCCACGACCGTGTGGCCAGCCTTGTAACTGCCTGATGTCATATAGAAAACGAGAAATTACCCTACAGAAAAGACACGAGCGTGTGACAAGCTATGTAACAGTTTAAGGTCGTGTGGTTCACTAAGTCCTTAAAATCTATAGGTGCACTTGGCCATGTGGTCTACTCATGTGGCCCACACACTTGTATGGGAGACCGTGTGGCCCTAAACCTACACACGATCACCATCGATTCACTTGGAAAAGACACATTTCACTAATAGTTCGATTGATGTTCCTTACAATTGATTTTGATCCAATTCACCTAGATTCGGTCCTTCAAACGACAACCATACAAGTATTCATATGTTAAATTCGGTGATAGAGATTTTGGCGAAATTCGAAAGAAATTGATTAAACGAATCAAAAAGATTAATATTAGAGAATGACACAATGGATATACGGGATCTAATCTTTAAAACGAAACATACTTAGTGATTCTTGGAAAAGGTAACGAATGCTATTAACGATAATCTAAATTCCAATAAAAATCAACAAATGGGGAACGATTCAATATGGGAAAATTTTGGTAGCACAAAAGATGAAATTAATAGGTGCAAGAATGAGAGAAAAGAAGAGCAAAAAGAAAAGAAAAAGAAGATGGAGAGAAAATTCTATTATGATTTGAAAATGGGCAATATGAAAATCTAATTAGGAAAAGAATAGAAAAAAGATAGTGAAATTCTAATTCTATTGGAATTTTGAGAAAGGGGCAGGATATGAACATTGATTAGGAAAGAATTTGTTAAGTTTTTAGTAAACCCTAGGGGTGGCACATGCAAATTTCCACTAGCTTGCCAAATTTGAAAATTGAAAGGGAAGAAGGGGGCTCAAACCTAGGATCTCTAGGAAAGAGCACTAACACTTAACCAGTGAGCCTATTGATAATTTCTTACTTAATTTAGACTCTAGGAATAAGCACTAACACTTAACCATTGAGCCTATTGATAATTTCTTACTTAATTCAGACAGTGAATCGTACATATATTTTGGGTTAACTGTTACGGTCAAAATTAAATAAAAACAAAAGGGGATGAGGGGCTTAAATTTAGGTTCTAGGATGGATGCACTTATCACATAACCATTGAGTCTATAATTCATTTCCTGTTTAATCTTTATTCTTAACCGTATATATTTCGAGGTATGGCAATTGGATTTCTAGAAATAATAAAAATATGAGAGGGAAGGGGCTTGAATTTGAGAGTCAATGGTGGATTCACTAACACTTAACCATTAGGCTGATGGCAACAAATGTCTTCCCAACCATATCTTAAATGTCTCAAATTAAAAAGTTCAAGAGTTGGTGCTTGAGTCTAACACCATTATGGTATCATATTCCATGTTATGGTGCAAAAAAAAAAATTCTGTATTTGCATAATTAACATGGATCTTATAAAATTTTGAGTTCACAATCCAAATAGCCCATAGCTTTAATTACAAAAACTTATATAAATTTAATTTAGAGAAATATTTATACTAGGTTATATCACTTTTTATAATACGTAAATTAAGTAAAAAATAATATATAATTATAATTATAATTTTATAAATAAGGTTTTAGAAATTGTTCAATAACTTTTATAACACTTATTATAAATAATATAATTTTTTCATAACTTTAGAAAAATATATATTTTTTAAATTAGTTGTGATTAAAGAAAATGACATTTTTTATGAATAAGTATATTATTTTTATAATGTATAATATGAACACATAAATAAGTTATGTTCATACGTCTTGGTCATAATTTTTTATAGATAAATATATTATAACAATTTTATAACATGTAAATTATTTTTATAATAAACTTTTCGGTCATAACTTTAGAATTTTTTTTAGGATTTATATAATATATTTTTTGTTAAAACTTTATAAATTACATAAATTATTTTTATAATATAATTTTTTAAGATTTATGATATAAGAAAATTTCTGCCATAACCATCCCAAACACTCATACTATTCATGCTTATAATACGTGTAACGCCCCAATTTTCGGGAATCCTGTGAATGTTGGCATAGGTTTAATTATGTTAGTGGCCTCTAGAAAGCCCAAACTTAAGATAGAACCCGACAATTTTAGTTAATTTTTGTTCCATAAGAAAAAGGGGGTGAAATTATGAAATAGAACCAATGTGAAAATGTTTGAAAATGCTATAGTCTAAATTGAAGTGGCCAAATAAATAGGAGTGCAAAATAGGAAGATTTGCATGACAAACCTCCCATTTTACATGAAGTGGCCAGCCATCATGTTGTTGTAGACAAAATGTGCACTTGATATCCATAATTTATGGTATAAATTGATACAAATTGATAATAGGTTAGGTAAATGTTCCATGATAATGGGTTAGGTAAATGTTTCATGATAATGGGTTAGGTAAATGTTTCATGATAAGAATTTCATGTCTTTTGTATTAAAGAATTAAATAGATGAAATATGAAGTTTTATTAAAAGAAAAAGGGGTGAAAAGAACAAAGTTTTGTCCATCTTTGTTCATCATAGCTGAAAGTTAGAGAAGGGAAAGGAGAGGAGAAAGCTCTTGAGTATTCGATGATTTGGAGGAGGAAAATTGAAGGTAAGTTCTTGGTACCTTGCTTCTATTTTGAGGTTCATGAGTTCTTCTTGATTCTACCTTAACTTTTGAAGCATATTTTGGTTTTTAGTTGTGTTGTGAGAATTTAGTCATGAATTAAAATGAAGGAAATGGTTGTTGTTTCATGTTCTTTTGATGAAAAAAATGGAAGATAGGTGAAGTTGTGCCAAGCATGTGCCTTAGATGTTAAAGGGAAAAATCAGCTAACATGTTGTGCTTTAAAATGATGAAATGGAGATTATACCTAAGTAAAATCATAGATATGTGATGATTGATTGGTGATATACATGTTTAAATAACAAGCATGCAAGTTAGGTGTGAAAGAGTGATTTGGTAATAAATCTGCTTGGGACAGCAGCAGTAATGTGACTTTGGAAAATCACCATAAATTGTGGCAGATGAGTTAGAAGCTGCATAAATTATGTCATTAAAGCTTAATGAGTCTAGTTTCAAATGGAATAAACTAGAACATATTTTGAATTCTGTACAATGAGAAATTTGATTCGTAACGAAGAGTGGTCAGACTAGTTAAACAGTGAAACATGGGAAACTTTAAGAAAAATCTAGTATTGATTGGCCATACAAAAAATTCTGAAAATTTTGTGGATAGAAGATATATGAGTCTATTTTCAGGGAAAATTAACGGCACTTGATTTGGAGTTTCGTAGCTCCAGTTATAAATAATTTAGTGACTGTTGTTCAGGAAGACAGCTTGCAGTGAAATTATGATTATGTGGTAAACATTGACAAAAATTTGTTAATGAGTTGCTTATTGATTTCTTATAAGCTTACTATGATCTGTAGGTGTGGTTGGCCGAATATTGTAAGGGGTTAACACGTAGTTTGTATTTGAATAGTTAGATTAACGTGTTAGTAATCCAATTGTAGGCAGTTCGTGTGTGGATCTCGTCAGCATATCGTCGCAAACAGGTGTGTAACTAACACCCTCTTTCTTAGTCTAGATCGGCAAAAGTCGGAAAGCCGAAATGCCGAAAACCGGTATTTTGTAGATTTGCGAGTGTGCGAATGCTCGTGAGGTAAATCGATTAATGTTTTTGGTAAGTTACAGTGTTTGGACTGCAAAGTGCATGATTTATGTGCCCTCGATATTTTTGGGCCTAATGGGCCAAAATTGGAATGATGGGCCAACGGGCCCAATTCGGTAAGAACCCTCGGTACGTGATTCTGTAGTACGTGAAAGGTAGGAATATGCATGAAAAACCCTAAAATAGATAAATTACTGAAATACCTTTAAAAGTGAAAAATTTACAGTTTTACCCCTAAGAGATAAATTACCGAAATACCCCTAGGGTTAAATTGACTTAAATGCATGTTTGACTGTTGTTATTTACTACATGCCATGTTGTTATTATCTGATGCATGGGATTGGGATATTGACGGAGGAAGTACTGAAAGTGGCTTGTCCACGTACTGGAGGTTTTGCCTCAATTTACTGTTAACTAAGCAGTAGGGCTGCAACTGTGGAGTGTTGGGTTGGGTGGGTTGAGCTATTCCCCACATGGAGTGTATGGCTGTTACGGGTGGAGTGTAGTGGTTGGTGGGTTGAGTAGTCTCCTCAAATGGGCTTGCATATGTTATTGATGTTGCATGTATTTTGAAATGGGCCTATGGGCCATACTGTTATCTGAATAAGGGGCTAAGGCCCAGTTTATTGTAATCTGAAAAGGGCTCTGGCCCAGTACCACTGTTACCTGAATGGGCTTAGGCCCAATAGGCTTGAGCTGACTTGGGCTTTGAATGGGTTTTCCTTACACACTGAGTTTTCCCAAACTCACCCCTTTTATTTTCATCCACGCAGGAAATCCCCAACCATAGTGGGCTTGGAGCTGTGAGGGAATTCGGAGTGGCCACCCATTCTGAAATTTTGATTTTCTTCTGGTGAACTGGACATCCTTTTATTTACGTTTGAAGTTTTGGGTTTTTAAATGTAATAAGGCCGCTTAATTATTTTTGATGGTTTTAATATGTATTACTAAGATAGGTATTACTTATTTTAACTGTTGAAATTGGATAGCTTTAGGGCGCGTTTTCAAAAAAAAAACAACAATTGATTTCAAAATAACATGACAACAAGCAAAGCTTCCGCAATGAAAGTATTTTCCAAAATTAATCACTTTTCCTAAAAATGACTTAATCAAATCGGTTTCTTAGAAATATACATGACGTTAAGGTGTGGCAATAGCAGTGTGCATGTCTAGGATTGGATCCGAAGGGAGCTTGGTACTTAAGTAGTCCGATAGACTAACCTCCTCTTTTCCGGTTTCCTACCTGGTGCATAGTTTCCATTCACTTTAACCCTTAATGATTTAATCTTTTGAACATCAAGTACGATTTTCTGGACTTAGAATGGAATTTTTTTAACGTTTTTGATGTGGCATGTCGGATCCGGCCATAACTTCTAGGCCGGGTTTGGGGTGCTACATTTAGTGGTATCAGAGCCCAGTTACAACAACTCGGCTGTGGAATGGGTTTACAAAAACAAAGATTTTCGAAAACGAAAATTTTATAAAGAATGCGAAAAACTCAATTTTCAAAATTTAGATCTTTAGAAGGTGGCATTCCGAATCTCCGGCTCAAGTCTGTAAGTATTACTCTGAACTCTTCTAAATATTTTTCTGACTTATCTGTCTGTACTGAAATCTTACTAGGATACTATAGATAGGATGATACTGAAACCATAGGAAAATCTGATAAGAGACTGAAACTGTAGCTAGACTTCGATTCTGCGAAAACAAACTCTGAACTACTGTCTGATTCATAAAACATCTGTAATAAACACTGAAATATTAATTGATACATAAAAATTAGTAATCAAGATAATACGACATGAGTACAAGAGGCCGTGGATGGAGCCGAGGAAGTGCTCGAGCGAGATCTTCGTCTTCGAGACATATGCCGGCGGTGGATGCACCGGTACCACCGGCAATAGAGGTAGAGTCTCATGACCGCGGTACTGAGGATGATGCCCTGTCACAGGCAATGCTTCGTGTTCTGGAAAGGGTTGCCGGAGCAAGTTCGAGCAACGAAATTCAGGGATCTATTTCTGAATGACTTCGGGACTAACGGAACAGAGAACTTTAAGGGCGTGTCTGGTATAGCCCCGAATGTGGCGGAATATTAGTTGGAGGCCACAGAACGGATTATGGACAACTTGGACTACTCTGAGGAGATTGTGAGTGGGGTATCTGTACTAAGTCCTTTGGGTCACTCGGTTAGAGTAGACAAACTGTATAGGGATGTACCCTTAGAAACTCAAGGTAGGATTTTCCCTGGAGATCTGATGGAGTTACCGTTCGGAAAGTTTGATCTCATTTTGGGAATGGACTGGCTTGTTAAGCATAAGGCGACCCTGGATTGTGCTGCTAAACGAATGGTGTTAAGGACCACAAAGGATGAGGAGGTTATGGTGATAGGTGAGCGAAGAGATTATTTATCCAATGTGGTGTCGGCTTTAAGAGCTGAAAAGTGGATTCGGAAAGGTTGTTAGGCCTATTTGGCATTTGTAAGTCAGTCAGAAGAGGAGGGATTGACAGTGGATAAGGTTAGGACCGTAAAGGAGTTCCAAGATGTCTTTCCGGAGGAGCTTCCAAGATTGCCTCCGAACCGAGAAGTTGAGTTTAGAATAGATTTGTTGCCTGGAACGGCACCCGTGTCCATCGCACCGTATAGGATGGCACCGAAAGAGTTAGTGGAGTTAAAGGCTCAAATTCAAGAGTTGTTGGATAGGGGCTTCATTAGGCCAAGCGTGTCTCCATGGGGAGCACCGGTACTATTCGTGAAAAAGAAGGATGGTATGATGTGGATGTGCATTGATTATTGCCAGTTGAACAAATTGACGATTAAGAATAAGTATCCACTGCCAATGATTGATGATTTATTCGACCAGCTTAGAGGAGCTTCTGTATTTTCCAAGATCGACCTTCGATCTGGATATCATCAGTTAAGAGTCAAGGAGGCAGATATCCATAAGACGACATTCAGGACTCGGTATGGTCATTACGAGTTTCTGGTTATGCCATTTGGACTGACGAACGCTCCTACAGCATTTATGGATCTGATGAATCGTGTGTTCCAACCATTTTTAGATCAATTCGTAGTCATCTTTATTGTCGATATCCTGGTATATTCTGAAATTGAAGCGAAACATGATGAGCATCTTCGTATAGTGCTGCAAGTGTTAAGGGAGAATGAACTCTTTGTGAAGTTCAGCAAGTGTGAATTTTGGTTGAGGGAGGTAACCTTCTTAGGACATGTGGTCTCTGCTGAGGGGATTAAGGTGGACCCTCGAAAAATTGAAGCGATTTTGGAGTGGAAGCCGCCTAGGTCAGTGTCAGAAATACGGAGTTTTCTAGGACTGGCAGGATACTACAGAAGGTTTGTGGAAGGTTTTTCTGTGATGGCAGCACCTTTGACAAAACTCATAAGGAAAGGAGTACCGTTTGTATGGACTAAGAAGCAGCAAGAAGCTTTTGAGAAGTTGAAGAAAGTTCTGACTGAAGCACCTGAGTTGATTCAGCCGGAGTCTGTGAAGGATTTTAGTGTGTTCTGTGAAGGATTTTAGTGTGTACAGTGACGCATCACACGTGGGTTTGGGCTGCGTGTTAATACAAGAGGGTAAGGTGGTTGCATATGCATCACGACAGCTTAAGCCTTATGAGGGGAACTATCCGACTCATGATTTAGAGTTGGTAGCAGTGATATTTACACTTAAGATTTGGAGACATTACTTGTACAGAGAAAGGTGTATTATATACACTGACCATAAGAGTCTTAAGTATTTGTTGACTCAGAAGGAGCTGAACCTTAGGCAAAGGAGATGGATTGAGTTACTTAAGGATTATGACTGTTCGATCGAGTATCACCTAGGCAAGGCTAATGTGGTAGCCGATGCTCTAAGTCGTAGAGCTGTATCTGATCTGAGAGCAATGTTTGCTCATCTGAGTCTGTATAATGATGGAAGTCTGTTGGCTGAGTTGCAAGTGAGGCCAACCTGGGTGAATCAGATTAAGGAAAAAAACAGTTGAACGATGAGTCTTTGGTCGCTCGTTTTCAATAAGTTAAGGAAGGGGAAACTTTTGAGTTTGGAAGCCAGAAGAGACGATGCAACAGCAATACCCTCATCTGTTTGGATTAGGTAAATTTCAAGGACGAAATTTCTTTAAGGAGGGTAGAGTTGTAAAGCCCCGATTTTCGAGAATCCTGTAAATGTTGGCATAGGTTTAATTATGTTAGTGGGCCTCTAGAAAGCCCAAACTTAAGATAGAACCTGACAATTTTAGTTAATTTTTGTTCCATAAGAAAAATGGGGTGAAATTATGAAATAGGACCTATGTGAAAATGTTTGAAAATGCTATAGTCTAAATTGAAGTGGCCAAATAAATAGGAGTGCAAAATAGGAAGATTTGCATGACAAACCTCCCATTTTACATGAAGTGGCCAGCCATCATGTTGTTGTAGACAAAATGTGCACTTGATATCCATAATTTATGGTACAAATTGATACAAATTGATAATAGATTAGGTAAATGTTCCATGATAATGGGTTAGGTAAATGTTTCATGATAATGGGTTAGGTAAATGTTTCATGATAAGAATTTCATGTCTTTTGTATTAAAGAATTAAATGGATGAAATATGAAGTTTTATTAAAAGAAAAAGGGGTGAAAAGAACAAAGTTTTGTCCATCTTTGTTCATCATAGCTAAAAGTTAGAGAAGAGAAAGGAGAGGAGAAAGCTCTAATCTTAGAAGATATGATATTATATTCTTAGAGATTTGATGGTAGGTACCCTTTAATCTTGTCCGTCGATATAATTGTATCTTGACCGTCGGTTTTGGGGGAGCTCAAGTATAAATAGAGAGCCTCCCCCTCATTTGTACTCACTCCATTCATTGTTTCATTATTCTTTGTGAATAAGAGAATAGAGAGCATTTACTCAAACACTTTGTGTGCGTCCCTTTCTGTTGTTCTTTATAAGCTTCTTTTGGCATAAGTTTGCTTCCGCTGTACGAGTTGGTGCCTTGGAGGAGTTCTTAAGGAATCCTCATTCGAGTAAAGGCTGACTTGGGCGAGTTTGGACGAGCGAATCGCCTAAGGCCGCACGGATTGCGAGACGAAAGGTCTAGCCTCGTGCAAGTGGTATAGTATTCGATCATTAGGAGGAGGAAAATTGAAGGTAAGCTCTTGGTACCTTGCTTCTATTTTGAGGTTCATGAGTTCTTCTTGATTCTACCTTAACTCTTGAAGCATATTTTGGTTTTTAGTTGTGTTGTGAGCATTTAGTCATGAATTAAAATGAAGGAAATGGTTGTTGTTTCATGTTCTTTTGATGAAAAAAATGGAAGATAGGTGAAGTTGAGCCAAACAAATGAGCATGCATGTGCCTCAGATGTTAAAGGGAAAAATCAGCTAACATGTTGTGCTTTAAAATGATGAAATGGAGATTATACTTAAGTAAAATCATAGATATGTGATGATTGATTGGTGATATACATGTTTAAATAACAAGCATGCAAGTTAGGTGTGAAAGAGTGATTTGGTAATAAATCTGCTTGGGACAGCAGCAGTAACGTGACTTTGGAAAATCACCATAAATTGTGGGAGATGAGTTAGAAGCTGCATAAATTATTTAATTAAAGCTTAATGAGTCTAGTTTCAAATGGAATAAACTAGAACATATTTTGAATTCTGTACAATGAGAAATTTGATTCGTATCGAAGAATGGTCAGACTAGTTAAACAGTGAAACATGGGAAACTTTAAGAAAAATCTGGTATTGATTGGCCGTACAAAAAATTCTGAAAATTTTGTGGATAGAAGATATATGAGTCTATTTTCAGAGAAAATTAACGGCACTTGATTTGGAGTTTCGTAGCTCCAGTTATAAATGATTTAGTGACTGTTGTTCAGGAAGACAGCTTGCAGTGAAATTATGATTATGTGGTAAACATTGACAAAAATTTGTTAATGAGTTGCTTATTGATTTCTTATAAGCTTACTATGATCTGTAGGTGTGGTTGGCCGAATATTGTAAGGGGTTAACACGTAGTTTGTATTTGAATAGTTAGATTAACGTGTTAGTAATCCAATTGTAGGCGGTTCGTGTGTGGATCTCGTCAACATATCGTCGCAAACAGGTGTGTAACTAACACCCTCTTTCTTAGTCTAGATCAGCAAAAGTCGGAAAGCCGAAATGCCGAAAACCGGTATTTTGTAGATTTGCGAGTGTGCGATTGCTCGTGAGGTAAATCGATTAATGTTTTTGGTAAGTTACAGTGTTTGGACTGCAAAGTGCATGATTTCTGTGCCCTCGATATTTTTGGGCCTAATGGGCCAAAATTGGAATGATGGGCCAACGGGCCCAATTCGGTAAGAACCCTCGGTACGTGATTCTGTAGTACGTGAAAGATAGGAATATGCATGAAAAACCCTAAAATAGATAAATTACTGAAATACCTTTAAAAGTGAAAAATTTACAGTTTTACCCCTAGGAGATAAATTACCGAAATACCCCTAGGGTTAAATTGACTTAAATGCATGTTTGACTGTTGTTATTTACTACATGCCATGTTGTTATTATCTGATGCATGGGATTGGGATATTGACGGAGGAAGTACTGAAAGTGGCTTGTCCACGTACTGGAGGCTTTGCCTCAATTTACTGTTAACTAAGCAGCAGGGCTGCAACTGTGGAGTGTTGAGCTAGGTGGGTTGAGCTATTCCCCACATGAAGTGTATGGCTGGTACAGGTGGAGTGTAGTGGTTGGTGGGTTGAGTAGTCTCCTCAAATGGGCTTGCATATGTTATTGATGTTGCATGTATTTTGAAATGGGCCTATGGGCCATACTGTTATCTGAATAAGGGGCTAAGGCCCAGTTTATTGTAATCTGAAAAGGGCTCTGGCCCAGTACCACTGTTACCTGAATGGGCTTAGGCCCAATAGGCTTGAGCTGACTTGGGCTTTGAATGGGTTTTCCTTACACACTGAGTTTCCCCAAACTCACCCCTTTTATTTTCATCCACGCAGGAAATCCCCAACCATAGTGGGCTTGGAGCTGTGAGGGAATTCGGAGTGGCCACCCGTTCTGAAAGTTTGATTTTCTTCTGGTGAACTGGACATCCTTTTATTTACGTTTGAAGTTTTGGGTTTTTAAATGTAATAAGGCCGCTTAATTATTTTTGATGGTTTTAATATGTATTACTAAGATAGGTATTACTTATTTTAACTGTTGAAATTGGATAGCTTTAGGGTGCGTTTTCAAAAAAAAAAAACAACAATTGATTTCAAAATAACAGGACAACAAGCAAAGCTTCCGCAATGAAAGTATTTTCCAAAATTAATCACTTTTCCTAAAAATGACTTAATCAAATCGGTTTCCTAGAAATATACATGACGTTAAGGTGTGGCAATGGCGGTGTGCATGTCTAGGATTGAATCCGAAGGGAGCTTGGTACTTAAGTAGTCCGATAGACTCACCTCCTCTTTTCCGGTTTCCTACCTGGTGCACAGCTTCCATTCACTTTAACCCTTAATGAATTAATCTTTTGAACATCAAGTACGATTTTCTGGACTTAGAATGGAAATTTTTTTACGTTTTTGATGTGGCATGCCGGATCCGGCCATAACTTCTGGGCCGGGTTTGGGGTGCTACAATATGATTACTTTAATTTTCATCCTCTCCCTAAGAATTAAAATATGTAATTGGGGTGCTCCAATTATGCCCAATTTTTTGAAAATCACAAATTAAAATGGTTACTTAAACATGACATCATTGTGTAATTACAAATAATTACACCTAAATTCAATTATTAGGTGGCTTTCCAAACACTACCTAAAATTAATATTTGTGTTAATTATATTTAATTAGTTATTATTTTGAATAATTTTACTTTGCATTAATTACATAAAGTCAAACTATATTATATGTTGAATATGTTAAAAATGTTTTACTTACGATTTGAAAATTATAATGTTTGAATTGATAAGTTAATATATTTTAAATATATTCAATAATTCAAATAAGATATATTATTTTACATTTACCTCCAAAAAAAATAAGAAATAGTATTTTATGTTAATTACTACAATTAAAAATACAATATTTAAAAATTAATTAAATATTAAATGATAAAATTACATGCAACGCATGTGACATTAAAAGTTAATCTTTAATCACCTACAAGCAACTCCCCCACGTTCAAGTTCGATCCAATCACCTACAAGGGTCTTTCAATTGACATAATACAAGAATCAAGAGCGGATTTTCAATATTTGTGGAGATTTTTGGCAAAACGTTAAGGATTTTTAATCGGATTTAAAGATTTATCAAAACACAATATTTTCCAGAATTGAAAGATCCTAGTTTTGAGAGAACAAGATACTTACCGATCTTGATAGAAATTCAATGATCTAATGGCACGGGTTTCAACAATTTGGAAAAGAACAATTGATGAGGACTTGATTGAATTTTCAAAGACTTTAAAGAATATCTTTTAGCAAAACTTAAGGGTTTAAAAGAGTTTTGAAATAGAGAATTTTGAGAGAAATCTAAGGTATAAATAGGAAGAGAGTTAGGGTTTTAATTTGATAAAATAACAAATAGGGAATTTTAGTAGAATTTGGAAAGGATTTTGGAGAGTTTTAGGAGCTAATGGGCAATTAGCCCATTTGTCTAAAAATATCTTTTAGCAAAACTTAAGGGTTTAAAAGAGTTTTGAAATAGAGAATTTTGAGAGAAATCTAAGGTATAAATAGGAAGAGAGTTAGGGTTTTAATTTGATAAAATAACATATAGGGAATTTTAGTAGAATTTGGAAAGGATTTTGGAGAGTTTTGGGAGCTAATGAGCAATTAGCCCATTTGTCTAAAAAACATAAATTAAAAAATGATAGGCTAACATGGATAGAACTTTGAATGTAAAGGAGAACTTGGGAAGGCTTTAACCATTAGGCTAATTCCCACATTCATGCTTAAAACACAGCCAAACAAATGCTTAAACCATATTTTCCTAGGTTCAGCATGTGCAGAAAAATTTAAAGAGATAAAATCAAAAATTTAAGACTTGATCCTAAGTTCTCAAGACTTCCTACTAGGCTTCTTACCAATAATGCTATGTTTTAATTCTTATTTATTCTAAGAATTCTAGCCCCTAATTTTTTTGGGGATGTTACACCTACTTTATTTCTTTGTCTTACAAGAGTTTTTATCATTTGTTTTCTACTTGAGTTCGACGTGTTCAACCTGAGTTTTTATCGATTTTATTTTCACCAAGGGTTTCTTTTTCACGTTAAAGATAGCATGTTTTGAGATATTTTTATTGCCTTAGGGTTGCTTATCATAACAAAGAGGCTTGTTTTCGACGAAGGCTAGAATACGTTAGATATCAAGAGACAATTTTTTCATTTTCAACTATTCTTTGTTCGTGGAAGAGGGGATTTCTTTATGGCTATCCTAACTAGGAAAATGATCTAAGGACAAGATTGCTTCCTACTTGAGAATCAATTTGTAAATAATTTTGAAGAAAATTGAAGAACATTATTTAAGATAACAAATAGACATGTAAACAAATAAAATAATTAAATGAATACTTGAAATGGATATTCAACAAAAAAAAACTCATTTAATCCCAATACCAATTAGAATATAAAGAAACAAAACAAAACAAAACAAAACAAAAAAAACTCAAATTTGAAATTGTGAAAAAAGAAACCCCAAATCTGCAACAATTTTGTTTACTTACAAGAACCATCAACTCCTAACCCCTATCAACCAACCCTTTATAATACCAAGACCTTCAAACCCTATGGCTATAAAAAATAACTCGGCAAAGGGCCAAATACCGACCATTATGGCTGCAATAACCAACCCATTTAAGAGATTTGAGTAATGAATAAGTTCATCATACCAAGGAGAAGTCGTGGTCAAAGTTACAAGATGGTTCAACGGTTGGATCTTTAGATCGACATTAGAGAAGTTCAAAAGTTAGAAGGCATTTTTGTGGCTTTTGGGAAAATTTTTGGGAAACCTAATCTAAACATTCAAAAGAGGGAATAGAGAGCCACTTTCGGGCCAGAAAAGCAACCAATCATGGTGGCATGGACTAGGGTTGAGGGAGGAAGAAAGAGAAAAGAAGATGATAAGAAACGAGAAGAAAGAAAGAAAAAGAAATCTGGGAAAGAAAAAAAGTGGTAGTATATTTTTATTCATTTTTGTATATTTTTAAATTTATTAATAATTTTTAATTTAATTTTTAGATAATGACATCCTCATGATGTCACAAATAACACGTGTCGTTGTTTGGTACTGCCACCTGTCCTAGATTTTAATGGTGTTAAAAGAAAGTATCGAATTAGTTAACGGAAAAAAAGTTTGGGTGCCAATCTGGGACAAAAAAAAACCTTAAGTACCAATCTAGGAGAAGTGGACAAGTTCAGGTTCCAATTTTATATTTAACCCTTCTAAAAATGATTTATTATTGAACGTTTTAACTTTTATTTGGACTTATGTTGTAAGAGGTACATATTTTTAATAATAGTTATGAAAATATCCGTATATATTACATTTAACATTATAAAATATTGTCTTGGTATAAATGTTTTTGTTGACACATTTGAAGGCAATGTGAATTTTGCTGTTGTTTATGTGACTGAAATAGTGGTCACAACTTGAGCCACTATTTTGTTGTCTTATTTGCGTAATTTAAAGTTGACAAATTTTAGAAAAAAAGTATTAAGCTATCTGTTTTGAAGATATTTTGATGAGTAAGAGCCTACAATATGATGACCAATTTAGTTGAAATTGAAGACTTGAAGATTGGTTCTTGTGAATTAAGTATGGTTACTTACAGAACAAGTAAAGTTTGGTCAATTACGGAACGAGTAAAGTCACTTTCTATAGTTGAAGACATTTGATTACATCAAAACTCCTATGAAATTATTATCCTATGTTGGCTTTTAGGTTTACTTTATAAAAAAGTGATTAGACTATGACTCTTAAGTAAAACTTAAGTAGTATATAAACTTAAGTTTGTATAGGTTAAAGTAGACCTAAAGATCGAGAGAGCAAAAATTTGTTCAAGTTAGGAATGTTTTATGTGTGTATTATTTTTGTAAGCAATCAAAATAGTCTTTTGTATTGCAAAACTAAGCTTTCAAGGGGGAAGTTTAGTGATCTAGTCTTTGTACAACGATGAGGTTATTAAATTAGTGAGAGTGAGACTAATGTTAGGAATTAAATAATTGGTTGTAGTGTGAGAAAGATGATGGATCATTGCTCTGGGCAAGGCCTCACAGATCTAGACTAAGGTCAAACTGCGTAAACAATCCTGGTGTTCATCTTTCGTTTTCGCATTTTTGATATCGTGGTTGAAATCGTGGCCACAGTTCAAAACACTATTTTAGCCACAATTTTTGTTTGCAAAGCAGGTACCCTTTGTTTCTACAATTGGTATCAAATCCTCTCACTTAATATAAATAGTGATTATCCTGGTTGTTAAACTTGCTTGCAATGAAAGGATCTCAAGTCTCACGTCCTCTATGCTCGATGAAGCAAATTATGCATATTGGAAAGATAAGATAAAAGAATTCAATAAGTTAGCAAATGAACGAGAATGGAAGGTTGTTTTAACCAGATGAACTCATCCCTTCACAAAAATAGAATGACCAAAAATTTCCAAGGCCAAGGCAACCTAGATTACTGAAGAAGAAATGACTGGTAATGCTAACTTCAAAGCACTATATGCTATTTTTTATAGGGTGGGTGCATAGGAGTTCAGGAGGATTTCGAAGTGTACTGAAGCAAAAAAGGCTTAGGAAATTCTAGAGATAGCTCATGAAGGGACCAATAAAGTGAAACAATCCAAGCTTCAAATGCTGACAACCAAATTTGAGACTTTGAGGATGCAGGAATTAGAAACCAGTGGGGAGTTCTATGCAAAACTTTATAACCTGGCCAATTAGGATTTTCCCTTAGGGAATGAGTACTCAAACTCTAAACTTGTGAGAAAGATTCACTACCCGAGAGGTTTAGAATTAAAGTAACAACAATTGGGGATGCCAAAGATATCGATGCCATGAGGATTGATGAGCTAAATGGATCCCTTCAAATCTTTGAGATAACATGGAAGAGGTTAAGAAGGGCAAATCAAAATTTAAGAAGAACATTGCCTTTACAATGCCTGGAACTATGCCCATTAAACAAAGCACTGTTATCAAATAAATGCAAGAATAGTTGGCTTTGCTTACTCAAGGGTTCAACAAAATGGCCAAGAAGCAGTTTAGAAGGAATAAACGATATGATTCATTCAAGGCTATTCAAAAGGGAAAATTCAAAAACAAAAATGACTCAAATGAACCTATTAAGGAGATGAAACAGGGAATTCAATGTCATGAGTGTCATGGCTTTGGGCATATTCAAGTAGAATGTGCAAATACCCTTAAAAAGAGAAGAAAGGAAAATCTCAACATTATTTTTAATACGAAAAAGTTATTTTTATAATTTTTCTAACCTAATTAATAATCTGTTAATTCGTGAAATTAACTCAATTGAAAGTTTTATTGATTGTATAGATATATACTATAGAAATAACAAAATATACTAACATAATATACAAATATTTTATTAGGTTCAATATCATCAGAACACTTTAATTTTAAGAACTATTAAAATAGGCAATTTTGTTTGTCTCAAGTTACATTTTAGTTACACTTATATTTGAAATGTTACGTTTTAGTCACTTACATTATTATGTTTAACATTTTAGTCACTGAGCGTTAATTGTTCGTAACAATGTAACAATAAGTTGATATGACATGTTAAATCATTATTTAAAAAAAAAGATTAAATTATACAATTAGTCCCTATATTTTTTTTCATTTTAAACAATTTAATTTTTTTATGTTCTTTGAACTTTTTTCTTTTTTTTTTCATTCTCTTCTCCTTCTCCCTCAA
The DNA here is from genome assembly GCF_007990345.1 of Gossypium hirsutum. Classification (NCBI taxonomy): domain Eukaryota; kingdom Viridiplantae; phylum Streptophyta; class Magnoliopsida; order Malvales; family Malvaceae; genus Gossypium; species Gossypium hirsutum. The sequence goes on along the minus strand of NC_053430.1, from coordinate 89,906,311 downwards.
TTTTCCTCCCTTATTTATTTCTTTTAACATAGTTTTTCTATGTTTTCTAATTGTTAAATCTAATCCTTATACTTTTATTTTTTTGAACAGTTTAATTTTTTCTTTTTCTTTCTATTAGAGTTGTGTGACCTAAATTTTAAGAGATTACTTGCAAGTCAAGTTAAACAAAAATATATTTTCTTTCTAGAAGATTTAGTATTTATTAGTATAATATATTTAGCATTTATTAGCATAGTTTATTTGACTTGCTAATTTAGCCTATAAATAGGCTCTTTTACAACCTTAGAAAATACACCCATTAGAGATTAGAATTCATAACACATTTAGAGAATTTTTTGTTTACGTTTTGAGGGTTCTTTATTTTTGGGTTTTCGGGGTTTATTTTTTATCTTCATCTTTTGTACTCTTCGTTCTTTTGCCATTATAGTAAAATTATATTTGCCCATAGTTTTTTATCCACTTTGGAGGAGTTTTTCCACGTTAAATTTGTGTGTTCAATTTCTCAATTTATTCTATTATTTTTACTTGTTCGTTGCTTAAATCAGGTCGATCCTAACAATTGGTATCAGAGCTAGTTCAATTTGTATAGATCAGCCCGTTCAGAGATGGCAGCAACAAAATTTGAAATTGAGAAGTTTGATGATGAGACAAATTTCAATCTATGACAAGTTCGGATGATGGTAATTCTAGTTCAAACAGGCTTGAAAAAGGTTGTTACCAGGAAAAAGCTTGAGAATTTAAATCAAACAGAATGGGAAGAGCTTGATGAAAAGGCCTTGTCTGTAATCCAGTTGTGCCTAGCGAATACGGTATTGCAGGAGGTATTGATGGAAAAGACCTCATCCGTATTGTGGAAAAGGTTAGAAACTCTTTATGCGACTAAGTCTCTGGCTAACCATTTAGTGTTGAAACAACGTCTGTTTATGTTTTGCATGAACAAATGTGAGTTTTTAGAGATCGCATCAGTCAATTCATTACTCTTTTAAATGATTTAAAGAACACTGAGGTTCATATTAATGATGAAAATCAGGCTATGCTATTATTGTTCTCTTTACTCCTTTCATACAAGTCTATCAGGGAGACCTTGATTTATGGTAGAGATAAACTTTCATTTGAAGATGTGAAGGGTCATTTTTTTAGTAGAGACAAACTCAAAAATGAGTTTGGTTTGGATAGAAAAGGGGATAGACAACCTTCCGTTTTGGTAGCATCAAAGAAATAAGACAAAAAGTGTCGTTATTGTAAAAGGTTAGGTCACGTCAAAGTAGATTATTATAAACTGTGAAATAAAAGAGCTGCTGAAAGTAACGAGGAAGATGTAGCTAGTGCTAATTTGGCCGATGAAGGTGGTGATGATTTCTTATTAGTGTCAATGTGTGATAACTCCAAGCTCACGTCCGAGTGGATCCTAGATTCGAGATGTTCTTTCCACATATGTTCCAATAGAGAATGGTTCTCCACATACAGTTCGGTTGAAGGTGGAGTTGTGCGCATGGGAAACGATTCATCCAGTAAGGTAATTGGTATTGGTACTATTAAAATTAGGATACACGATGGGACGATTAGGACACTCTCAGATGTCAGGTATGTATTTGATTTATAAAAGAATCTCATCTCCTTGAGTATTTTAGACTTTAAAGGATGCATAATCAACATCAAGTCGAGTGGTATTAAAGTATCTCTTGAAGCTGTCGTTTTGTTAAAAGGTAAAAGAACCGGCAGTTTTTATATTCTGGAAGGATCTACAGTGACTGGTGAAATCGGACGTCCCTTGTTTGTTACGGAGTCGAAGTCAACTCATTTGGAGTGAAGGCAACTTGGTCATAGGAAGAAAAAATGTATGACCGTTTCGTTGAAGAGAAGTTCTATTTTGAATGCAGGTTTTGAAAAGTTAGGGCATTGTATTCGTGAAAATCAGACCCAGGTTAGTTTTAATTTGGCAGTGCACAAGTCGAAGGCTAGAAGTTTTTCAGATTCTAAGCACAGATTCGAATCAGTTAATTCCTTATATAGTTCAAGATAGGCCCGTGGCGGGCTTTGGAAAAGATGGCATTGAAAGAATTCGTGTCAAGGTGGAGATTGTTAGAGTTGTGTGATCCAAATTCTAAGACATTACTTGCAAGTCAAGTTAAACAAAAATATATTTTCTTTCTAGAAGATTTAGTATTTATTAGTATAATATATTTAGCATTTATTAGCATAATTTATTTGACTTGCTAATTTAGCGTATAAATAGCCTCTTTTACAACTTTAGAAAATACACCCATTAGAGATTAGAACTTATAACACATTTAGAGAATTTTGTGTTTACTTTTTGAGGGTTCTTTATTTTTGGGTTTTCGGGGTTTAGTTTTTATCTCCATCTTTTGTACTCTTCGTTCTTTTTCTATTATAGTAGAATTATCTTTTCCCGTGGTTCTTTGGAGGAGTTTTTCCACGTTAAATTTGTGTGTCCAATTTCTCAATTTATTCTGTTATTTTTACTTGTTCGTTGCTTAAATTAGGTCATCTTAACACTTTCTTTATTTTCTTTTCTTCTTCCCCTTTATCTTTCTCTCTTCTCAAATTCTTCAATGCAAAAACATAATCTTTGCCCACCAAATAAGCCAAGTCCTTATTTCTTTCACATGATTCTTAAATTGAATTTCACTCAAAACGAAATATTATCAATCATTCTTATTCAAATCTTGATCTGAATATAACCTAATTTTGAAACTAAAATTGGATCTAACTAATCAATATAAAAACCATATCCTTAATCAAATCTAAAACACAAATTGAATTCTTTATATTCAAAACAATTTTTTTTCCATTTCCAAACTTTTATAGAATTGTGTAGATTATTCCTTTCCTTTTTTATTATTTTCTAACAAATAAAATTAAGTAAACGATAAAATTGATCTAAACATTCTTGGATATTCCCAAGCAAACTTGATTGGAAGCCGATCATGGATGAACCGAAGAGAGAAAGGGAGCATGGAACCAAACTGGTTTGGGTAAAGTTGAAGGTAAGCTTTGTATGGTGATCGTTTTAGTCATTAAGAGTGTAGAGATCGTTTGAAGAATCCGTGAAACTATGTAGTTTCGAGAGGGTGAGAATGTTGTAGGTAAGATAGATAAGATGGTCGTGAGGGTTGGTTAAGAGATTAAGGGAACAAGTTCGAGAAACTTTGTTGAGGGTGGATTGCCATAAGTCACGACTAGCGAGGTCTTCGAGTGAGGCGAGCTTGTGGACTAAGTCATTGAGAGATCCAAATTGGTTTGTTAAAGCGATGATAGATGATGAGAGTTTGTAATTGTAGGGTGAGAATATGTGAAGCAAGTTTTATTTTGGGTTTAACTTTTGCATTTTCTTTTTTCATAAACATAAAAAAATTTAACAAATGGAAAACATAAAAAAACTACATTAAAAGAGATGGAGAATGGAGGGAAATAAAGGGAGAAGTAGAAGAGAAGGGAAAATAAAGAAAAAAATATTAAAAGAATATAAAAAAAATAAATTGCTCAAAACGAAATATGGGAACCAATTGTATAATTTAGCCTAAAATTTTTATTTGAAATTATGATTTAATGTGCCACATCAGCTTACCGTTATACAATTAACGACAATTAATGGTTCAGTGACTAAAATGTTACAACACGTTAACGTAAGTGACTAAAATATAACATTCTAAACATATAAGTGATTAAAACATAACTTGAGATACACAAAAATAACTATTTTAATAATTTACCCTAAACTTAAGTATTAGAATGGACAAAAGGACAGTGGATATTTTAAAATGCTACAAATTTATTTTAATCGGTTAAATAAATTAAAGTAATATAGAGAATTGTCTGTGATTCTTCAAGAATCATAAACTGTTAATAATGGTTTTTCTTTGGATCTGCTATTAGAAAATAAAAATAAAATATAATTATAAAGTTAACTAAGTTTATTTTTCCACTAACATACCCAAAAAACGAAGAGTGCAATTCATTTTATTTTTTTCAGATTTATTTTCATTTATTAAAAAATATTAGAATTATTTATTATCTCGCATCCCTCAGTTAATTTGGTAGGTAAGGTTGGTCCTTCAACATTGACAGCTTGGCTAGCGTAAGAGCAGCACCTTTGGCAACTTCTTTGACTGACCACTCCATTGACCTACGTTGCATGGTGCCATGATCAAAGATTCAAAGGCAAAAATGGGTTCAAAATTTGCAGAATTTTATGCTATTAAGGTCGATTTGGAGTTGCAAAGTAATTGTATTTTTTCTAAACATGCGTGTCAAGTAAGCAAGTAAAGGAACAGATAAAGTAGAAAATCACAAATTTATTTTATTTTTAATACATAAAATCATAAATTTATTCATTTAGAATTCCTCTATATAATATAAGCAAGCCTTTTAGTTTGGGAAAGCGAAAATTGTAGGATTTGCGCTCTCTCTCTCTACATATGCATATGCCAATGAGTTTCAGCATCCACCGCCTGGCCAACATATAAGAGCAGCTAGCAGCCACTCGGACGGCAGCTGGGATAATTAGGGGCCTCTCCATATCCTCCTGGTCCAGGTCCACTGTAGTTAGGATCATACCCTCCACGGTTGTTTTTGGTGGTTGTTTCAGCAAGGCCTCGAGCTCCCACTTGCCAAGACATAAGAGCAACTACAGCTAAAAGCATTAGGAAAGTAATGCACATTGAACTCATATTTGATTTATTTTTTATTTTTATCAACCCAAACAATCTTCTGTCTCCATTTATAGGCTCCCCTCGTCAATCAATTTCCAGAGAGGAAAAAAACAAGTAAATTAATGTGAGAGTTACTAATAGCTAACTCCATTAAAGCTGCAGTTTAGCTGGCTGTTGAATAGTCACCAAGCTGTTCATCTTGGACTAAGAATTTGAAGCACCAATCTTACTGTTGGAAAAAGTGAAACATAAAGTGGAAAGTTGGTTTCCGATCACGACTGTGCCGGTTAATGTCTATCCTACTGACATAAAGTCGATATTTTTTTCAAAAGAAAATTTTCCATTAATGAAAGAGATAAATCACAAGAACTGTGATGGACACCAAGACTTCATTCGACTGAAGGAAAAAATTGGTAGTAATTTCACATTGTTCAAATAATTAAGTTAGATAGGTGAAGTTACGTGTTGAACTTTATATTAAATGTATAAGGTTAAAAGATGTGTAGTTCAAATAAATTTGATGTATAATTATTTTTTGAAATAATAATTTTTCATTTATATTTAAACAAATTTATTCAAATAAATATAACTTTCAGAAAAGACTCTTAATAAATAAATATAAGTTTTTTGAAAAGTTATGCCACAAGTTACATACTGAGTAACATATTCTTTGATAAAAAGTACAATTTTTTTTTTTGTTAAAGACCGTAAATTACGTTTCAAATCTATTGTTTATCTCTATTGCACAACAATTTATAACAAAAAGTGCCATGGCACATAGGCAAACTCAAAACAACAGTAGATAGCATAAACACTATTATAAAAATGATCATGCCAAGCTGAGAGAAAACATGCAAGGACAACGAAGATTTATGGACAGACCACCACCTCCAATACGATGACTCGGGATGGATCAAAGCTCGATCAGAAGAGCAACAGCTAGCTATTAGTGTGAATTAAGTTCTCTCTAATGCGTAGAGCATTTATTGTGTCTCTCAAGTAGAATTTAGGATTGGAACATGCAATAAAATTGGAGAAGGGTACCAAAATAATGCCACGATTGATTCTTGTGAAATTAAAACTAGTAATAATTGTGAGACTAGTTATTGTAACGATGAGACTAAAATCGATGATGAAATATGTTTTTAAATTTAAACTTAGCATTAATAATGAAATGAGAGTAGAAAATGACTATTAATGACATTAAATTAAAATGTATTTTAAGAAAATATCAAAATATTTCACAAATTATATTTGAATCAAATAATAAAATATATCTATATTTATATTTATGCTAATTTATAAATAAATATTATAAAATTTTATTTTTGTTAAAAATTGAATTATATTGAATTATGTTATGTGTATTAAATAAAATAAAGAATTGGGAGGGTAGAATAATAATTACCCCTACTTTTGTAATTTCAAATTAAGCAGTCCTTTGGATTTCAGTGAGATGAGAATTGCTAATTAATGTGCTGCCAAACGCACCAATTTAGTGTTGTATTTCAGTGGTAGATTCTTTTAACTTAAATTGCATTGTAAATATTTTTATTTTTTCATATTATTTTATTAGAATGTTATGTAATATATAAAAAGATGTAAATAAAATATTTTATATAATGAAATCTATTTGTTTGTTATAATGTAAAACTACACATAACTTATTCTCAATATTTAAATGGAAAAATAAATACATTTTAGTATGTTTGAATTCAAGTTCTCTTGCACCGACAGTAATATTAATACCAACCAAATTAAAACTCAACTTACATCAATTTTATTTACCTACTATAATAATTTTAAGATTTTTAAAAATTATTGATATTATTGTAAAAATGTAACATGTTAACATAATTATTATATTTAAAAACATATTATAAAACAATATAAGCCATGCCAAAATGAATAACTAAAATCACAATTAAAATTCACACTTTGAAATAAGAATAATGAATAACTAAAATCACTGTTAAAATTCACACTTTGAAATAAGAATATCTTAAAATTAAAATTATAATTAATTTAAAATCAAAATAAATCATATAACAAGAATTAAAAGTATATATATAAATCAAAGAAACTTAAGATGAAAATACTTTAATAAAATAAGGACCTAAGTAAAAACATAAAAAAGCAGCATGACCTAAAACGAAATTAATATATAAGACAAACATTGAATAAACTCCCTTGTGAAGTTTGACAAACTTTCCACCCAAAATTTTAATTCAAAAGCTTTAGTATTTTTCAATTATAGTTTAGTTTTGACAAAAATTATATTATATATATTTTAACACTATATTTAACACTATATTTAATTATAATAGTATTTTACTTAAACAATAATTAGCCTACACTAATTTTAATTTGAGTATATTACATAACTTAAGTTTAATAATAACATACACTAATTAATAAATAAAAATACTTTTTTCTAATAATTCTTATTTTTAAATATTTAAATTAACAAATAATTATTTTCAATTAAGAAAGGATGTACTTTTTTTTTTACAAAACCTAACTAAACTAATTACCTAGACCTTTAATTTTCAGCTACTCTACCATTCCAATACCTTCCAATAAAATCTTCGGAATCTAAAATACTTTCTCTGGACAGATCCCAACTATTCTACGATGTACTGTTTCACCCAGTTCACTAATATTTTAATAGTTTCCATAAATTTCTAGGATAAGCCTTGAAAAACAAAAAAATTCTTGTTCTTCTATCCCAAATTTTTTTAAAGGTCGGCCTTAACTAGATCTTTACCAACCCTTCAATAAAGGTCGACCTATGTTGAATTATTCGATACTTTTTTTAAAGCGTCGCGGTACCTATGCCAACGGTGCTAACAATAACGTTTTCGGAAGCGTAGAGAGAATAGTCGGGATGGCATATGCCAAATTTTTTTGCATCGTTCTAAGTAAAAAAAAGTGTTGTTGTAGGCCTGTTTTGTCATAGTGAAGTGATTAAGTTTAATCATAAGTAAACTCTCTAAACTCTCCTTATATAAAAAGAGCATTGAGTCATTATTTAGAAACACTTGAATTCAAGAAAAAGTTATAGAGAGAAAAATCACTAAAGGAATTATTTTAGAAAATTTCTAGAGATATATTTTATTTACAACTTGACTCAAAAGTTTAGAAAAATTACGAAATTATCTCTCTGGTATTTTTTGTGAAATTTTTTTTTAATTCAAAGTGAGCCCACACATAATAGACATGAGCTTGAGGATAGCGGAGAAGACTACTTGGTCGAAGCGTTTATTATAGACGAATAAAAAATGTACAATTTTAAATAAGTATTTATTACTTTAGATATCACAACTAAATTCTTGTTTAGAAAATATTTTTTAAAAACTTAGATTTTTCTTAAATTTATTTTTCGCTACATTTTCTAAACTCGATTTCCCATCATCAACATGGTCATTTACGCTAACATATAGATTTCAATTCATGCAATATAGTTGAAAGGTGGAGATAAATAATTATTTAATTGCCAGTTAGTTGCTGACCACTGTTCTTTCTGGTGGTAATTTTAGCAAGGTCTCGAGCTGCCACTTTCGTATAAATGAGAAAAAAAAAAGTAGCACCTAAAAGAGTGAGGCTAAGGAAACTCTTGAAAATGGAACCAATAATTGATTTCTTTCTTATGAAGTTGCAAGTACTAATTGGAGAACTAAGGATATATGCTAGCCTTAAACCGTGGCATTCTCTATCTCTACTTATAAGCCCGGATGGATCAATAACTAAAGAAAAAGAAGGAAATCAGAATGTGATGCCATAAAAGATTGTGTAATATATCTTTTGACCTCGCAATGTAGTTGGGTGTTGAAGAGTCGCCAAACTATAGTTTTTTACCCAAATAACTCAAAAATAATAATTAATACGTAGATAATTTTGATTTAAAAATAATTTCCTAAATAATTTAAAATGAACAGTAAAATTAGGTTATGGAAACTAACTGGCCGACACTACTATTTTTTCTATTAAAAATTTTTTTTGGGGGGTTCGAACACTAGATGGCATACCCATGTATTTTTGTTAAAATTTTTTTTGGCTATTGGCACACTAATAGCTGCTGACACTCAAAAAGAATAACCTTGAAAAGGAAAATAATTTAAAACTTAAACTTTGAAAACTTAAAAATTTGGAGAAACGAGTTTTGATATCTGAAATGGGTATTTCAAGTTGTGCCTTTCATTCTAAATCTGATAGCCTTTTATAGAGAGTTATTGTCTTTTTACATCCTTTGAATCGGAAAATTCAATCCCTTACATCATTACATAATTGAAACTTTGATTACATAATTAAAACTTTCCAGAGAATATATTATTTGGTTACAAAAATACAAACTACAGAGAATATTCATTATTCACGAGTCAGAGAATCTTACTGTTCCAGTGAATATTTACTATTTATGTAACACCCTGACTTATTTATTTATGTTTCTGTAAATATTTAATATAAATGTGTATCTGCTTTAGTGGTTAAGTGTTCTAGGTGAGTGTGTGAGGTCTTAAGTTCAAGTTCCACTTCTGCTAAATTTTGTTATTTTTATCCAAACCTTACCTTTGTGGAGTGGACTTATATTAAATTGCTTGCAAATCTATATTAGAATGAGCTTGTTAGTTCAAGTGGTAAGGGAGTTAGTGTGTTGGAGGGTCTGTGTTCAAATCTCTATGTGAGTATAAATGTTAATATTTTTGCTCAATTGACTTGTAGAGTCTCGGTTGAACTAAAAGTTTGACGAGGTTATGAGTTAGTGGATTAGTGGGAGAAAATCAAGGGATATGTATCATATCTTTGTTTTTTTTTCAAAATTTCCAACTAGTTTCTCTTTCTTCCAAAATCAACTAACGTTAGTTCTCTGCTTCTCTATCGTTCTCCTTTCTCGTATTCTCCCATTTGGTTTTGTTTCCTTTTTGTCGGCCGTCACACCTTTATTCTCGTTATTTTTATTTTTCTCGCACGATTCTGGTAAGTGAAGCTTTGTTATTCTGCAATTTGTGTTTTTCCAAAACGCTGCTTGGGGTTATACTATTGTTTTTGTAGCAACGAATCAAGAAGACCGTGACTCTACTCTTGCGGAATCATAGTCAATCGTTCAGAGTGTTAGGGTAAGCGATGAATGCTTAAATTGAGCTATTGTTGGTTTCGAGTTTTCGGTTTAATCGTATTTTAAGGCTGATTTTGAGCATTGGTATGTTGACTCTTAGGTTCTAGAGGGCTCCTGGTTGCTGTAGAATCTAAAACGAACCAGATGTGTTCTCAAAATGCAAAAATCAGGTTTCGACGAGAGCTGAAAATGGCCACTGTCGACGTTACATGGGCGTGTGGCCGACTGTGTAGGTGGCTGTGTGTAAGACACGACCGTGTGGTCAACGAAGGCATGGTCGTTCGCATGACATGTCCTTGTGGTGGCCGAAGTGTGGCCGTATGAGCCACAAGGGGCTAGGCCAAATTAGGCGTGTGGGCCCATATTTCTGAAATTGTCCTTAGGGTCACACGGGTCGTTTCAATAAACTGTGGGCCTATCGTAGGGTCAGTAAGGGCTAACCAAACCTTAAATATATAGATTTAATAGTCTGATATTCTGTTCTGAGTATGATAATGCTATGCATGTCTGATTATTCTGATATCTGTACATAAGCTTGTTGAGCATGTCTAGTATGTTTTTCTGTATCTGTTTCTGTATATGATTGTGGGGTGGGATTTGAATATGAGGAGGAAGTATTATGTACGGCGATCATTACCTATATTCTGGCAGCTTAGCTGCACATTATTTGACATGTGTCGTAATGACACGATATGGTATATAGGGATGGGTGGGTGTTTTAACCTGACATGGTGTGATGGGATGGTCAGAGTTGGTCTTAGAGGATGGGGGTAAGATTCTGTGTTTTTATCTGTATATCTAATTTTTTGTACTGTATCTGAAAAGCCATTGGCCTGACTCTGTATCTGTATGTTTGCAAGCTTATTTCTGTTAGGTTACACACTGAGTTTACGAAAACTCACATCCGTTTTTCTGTTTTGTTCAGGTAATCCACAGACTTAGGCAGACCGGTGCGGCGGAGACTCAACGGTGATCACTCGACCGTAGACTGTTTAAAATGATTAATTTATGGTTTTATTTACGATTTTGGTTTTCTTCTGAGAGTTTGTAATTTCTGGGACTCTCTGGACTTTATGGTTTTTAATTGTTGATTTTTGGCTTGTTAATAATTTGCATGCCTTGATAAATTATTTTATGAAATTGACGGTTTTTACGTAAAAGAGGTTTTTCCTAAAAATAACAAATCGGGGTTCTAAAATTTATCACATTTATTAAACTTCCGCTATAGTAAGTGTTTGGTAAACAAATTAATTAAATAAACGTTTTTAGTATGATCATGACGAACACAAGGTATCAAAATTGAATGATTTATCAAGTCCATTCCTTGTGACACTACCAGATTCGACTATAACGTCTAGGTCAGGTTGGGGGTGTTACAGTTTACGTCAGAGAATATTTCATGTTCACTCGTATTTTCTTGTAGGGAATCTTTACTGTTTACGCAAGAGAATATTTCCTGTTCCTCTTCATTCATTTATTTCTTTTGCATCATTTTTTCTTAGTCCTGGTAATGGTTACCGAGATGGAATCGTCTACAAGATCCACCATTTTGATTGAAGACGCTGAAGATTTCTCATCTTTAGATTCGAAATCCATTGGGCTGATTATTTCAACCATGAGTTTTTTGTATCCCTTCTTGGTCTTGGCTTGAGCTAACATCACCACTAGCTGTCTATTTTACTTGAAGGAATTTTGTTGTGGTTTGATCCAGGGCTGCGGACTTACATAATCTCATATTCTTGTTGAAAAAATTATCCAAATATTTTGAATCATATTTTTCATCATTAAACTTGTCCCACCATTTTAATTTTGTAGTTTTGAGCTAATAATGGAATTCCAGTACATTGATCTTGCTTATAGGAATAATTCCAAGAAACAATCCAAGAAATGCACAATTTTGAGAAAAAAATAGATTGTTCTGTTAATGTATTTTTGGCTGGATAATCTAGTATCAGAGCCAAGGAGGAGCAGGCATTTCTAAGTTTTGAAAATATTCAATTTGTTTTCTATATTTTCGAGTTCTGATTTAGCTATCTTTATTAATGTATTATTATTTTGCTGAGTATTGATACACAGTCTAGTTAGCCATGGGTTAGGCATGTCAAGGACAAAATATCCTTGTAGGCAACTATAATAATCCAGAAATCCTGATAGTAGAGCCTCCTTCTAAGAAATAAGAAAACAAAAAATGTTTCCTTTCCTTAGAAGAACCAATTCTTCTGCAAGCTTTGTTTCCAATCAATCCCAAAAGTCCGACCAAACCTCAAACAACACTGTTAATGAACAAAAAGAACATTATGAAAATATTCCCCAAAGATTTGATATTTGGACTCTTCCAAGAGTTCCAACAAACCAAGTTTACAAGAAAATAACTTTTGAAAATTTAAATACTTTTTGCAGTTACGTTATAAAAACAAAATAAAGGAGTTTAACTATTCAAAAAGAATATGAAACAATCCAATTATTAGATAAAGTCGTCATTAATAAACTCAAAGAACAAAAATATAAATCTGTCAATTTTGGACTAGTCCAAGTTAGTGTCAAACCTCTTAGTGTTGAAGCCACTAAAAATACTTTAATTTTAATTGTCTTAAGAGACCAAAGACACATCATGTTTAATGACTCATTGCTGGCCTAATACATTTTAATTGTTATCCAAATTTTGTGGTTTTTTTGACTCACAAAAATATTTTACAATCTTTGACCCTCTAAATACATACCCATAACTACAAAATGCTTTCTAATTCGAAAGTACTAACTTTAGTCTATAGACTCCACTTCAAAGCTATGTATTCTATAGTTAATACCAAGGCTTTACTTTAAAGCCCAAAAGGAGAAACCTTTTTAATAGAAACAGATACTTCAAGATCTTATACCACAATCCCAAGAACAATACAATGGCATGAAATAAACCTTCTTGATAGGTGAAAACTTGAGGGTGCTACAGACCCTGTGGCCCCAAATCCAATAAGAATTACTTTGTTAAGTGAAATTTCTCAACACCAATATGGCACAATTGAATTAACATTTAATAGGCCACAAAGAATGCCTCCAAGACATTCCTTTGAAATAGGAAGTACCAGCACAGCTTTTAAAAGGTTAAATTTAGAGGAAGAGAGACCCCAAAATTCACCTAATATGTCACCAACATATTCATCAATGACTAATAATGCAAGACAAGGAAAAAATTCATAAATATTTTTTAAAAAAAAAATTGAATGGTGTAGAAAACACTTCTATTCCAACAAAAATAAGCTAAAAAGAGAAGATTACTTTAAAAATTATAATGATAAAAAATAAAGCATTCTTCAAGAATATTATGAATTTATGAATACCCACAAAATTCATATAAAAATTTTTGAATGGTTTGAAGAATATTATTCAGAATTTGTTAATACAATAAAACATAATACTAGATAGTAGACTAATAAAGGAGAAGTTGAATCTCAACATCCTCCTTTAATAGAGGTTCAATATCTTCACAAAAATACTGGAATAAAAACAAATCCTTTAAGAATGAGAGCTCTTGAGGCAGGAGAACAAATCTCATCAAAATATATTAAAATGATAGTAGAACAAAACAACTATACAAATATCAGTCTTCATACAATAGGAAAAAAATTAGATTATATTGAGAATTTGGTAGAAAGTCAACCGATTAGGAAAGAACTTGTAGCACCCCAAACCCGGCCCAGACGTTATGGTCGGATCCGACATGCCACATTGAAGCATTCAAAACATTTTATATTGTTGATCCAGAAAAAATTACTTAGTGTTTTAAAAGATGATTATAGGTTAAAGTGGATGGAAGCTGTGCACCAGGTAGGAAACCAGAAAAGAGGAGGTGAGTCCATCGGACTGCTTAAGTACCAAGCTCCCTTCAGATCCAATCCTAGACATGCACACCGCCATTGCCACACCTTAACGTCATGTATATTTCTAGGAAACCGATTTGATTAAGTCTTTTTTAGGAAAAGTGATTAATTTTGGAAAATACTTTCATTGCGGAAGCTTTGCTTGTCATCGTGGTATTTTGAAATCAATTGTTGTTTTTGAAAACGCGCCCTAAAGCTTTCCAACTTCAACAGTTAAAATAAGTAATACTTATCTTAGTAACACATATTAACACCATCAAAAATAATTAAGCGGCCTTATTACATTTAAAAACCCAAAACTTCAAACGTAAAAAAAAGGATGTCCAGTTCACCAGAAGAAAATCAAACTTTCAGAACGGGTGGTCACTCCGAATTCCCTCACAGCTCCAAGCCCACTATGGTTGGGGATTACCTGCGTGGATGAAAATAAAAGGGTGAGTTTGGGGAAACTCAGTGTGTAAGGAAAACCCATTCAAAGCCCAAGTCAGCTTAAGCCTATTGGGCCTAAGCCCATTCAGGTAACAGTGGTACTGGACCAGAGCCCTTTTCAGATTACAATAAACTGGGCCTTAGCCCCTTATTCAGATAACAGTATGGCCCATAGGCCCATTTCAAAATACATGCAACATCAATAACATATGCAAGCCCATTTGGGGAGACTACTTAACCCACCAACCACTACACTCCACCCGTACCAGCCCTACACTCCATGTGGGGAATAGCTCAACCCACCCAGCCCAACACTCCACAGTTGCAGCCTTGCTGCTCGGTTAATAGTAAATTGAGGCAAAGCCTCCAGTACGTGGACAAGCCACTTTCAGTACTTCCTCCATCAATATCCCAATCCCATGCATCAGATAATAACAACATGGAATGCAGTAAATAACAACAATCAAACATGAATTTAGGTCAATTTAACCCTAGGGGTATTTCGGTAATTTATCTACTAGGGGTAAAATTATAAATTTTCCACTTTTAAAGGTATTTCAGTAATTTATCTATTTTAGGGTTTTTCATGCATATTCCTACTTTTCACGTACTAACAGAATTATGTACCGAGTGTTCTTACCGAATTGGGCCCGTTGGTCCATCATTCCAATTTTGGCCCATTAAGCCCAAAAATATCGAGGGCACAGAAATCATGCACTTTGCAGTCCAAAATTTGAAGTTTACCAAAAACATTAATCGATTTACCTCACGAGCATTCGCACACTCGCAAATCTACAAAATACCGATTTTCGGCATTTCAGCTTTTCGACTTTTGCCGATCCAGACTAAGAAAGAGGGTGTTAGTTACACACCTGTTTGCGACGATATGCTGACGAGATCCACACACGAACTGCCTACAATTGGATTACTAACACGTTAATCTAACTATTCAAATACAAACTACGTATTAACCCCTTACAATATTCGGCCAACCACACCTACAGATCATAGTAAGCTTATAAGAAATCAATAAGCAACTCATTAACAAATTTTTGTCAATGTTTACCATATAATCATAATTTCACTGCAAGCTGTCTTCCTGAGCAACAGTCACTAAATCATTTATAACTAGAGCTACGAAACTCCAAATCAAGTGCCGTTAATTTTCCCTGAAAATAGACTCATATATCTTATATCCATAAAATTTTCAGAATTTTTTGTTTGGCCAATCAATACCAAATTTTTCTCAAAGTTTCGCATGTTTCACTGTTTGACTAATCTGACCACTCTTCATTATGAATCAAATTTCTCATTGTACAGAATTCAAAATATGTTCTTGTTTATTCCATTTGAAACTAGACTCATTAAGATTTAATTACATAATTTATGCAGCTTCTAACTCATCTCCCACAATTTATGGTGATTTTCCAAAGTCACGTTACTGCTGCTGTCCCAAGCAGATTTATTACCAAATCACACTTTCACACATAACTTGCATGCATGTTTTTTTTTAAACATGTATATCACCAATCAATCATCACATATCTATGATTTTACTTAAGTATAATCTCCATTTCATCATTTTAAAGCACAACATATTAGACGATTTTTCCCCTTAGCATCTAAGCACATGCATTGCTCATTTGTTTGGCTCAACTTCACATATCTTCCATTTTTCATCAAAAGAACATGAAACAACAACCATTTCCTTCATTTTAATTCATGACCAAATGCTCACAATACAACCAAAAACCAAAATATGCTTCAAGAGTTAAGGTAGAATCAAGAAGAACTCATGAACATCAAGATAGAAGCAAACTACCATGAACTTACCTTCAATTTTCTTCCCCAAGTGACCGAACATTCAAGAGCTTTCTCCTCTCCTTTCTCTTCTCTAACTTTAGGCTATGATGAACAAAGATGGACAAAACTTTGTTCTTTTCACCCCTTTTTCTTTTAATAAAATTTCATATTTCATCCATTTCATTTTTTAATACAAAAGACATGAAATTCCAATCATGGAACATTTACCTAACCCATTATCATGGAACATTTACCTAACCCATTATCATGAAACATTTACCTAACCCATTATCAATTTGTATCAATTTGTACCATAAATTATGGATATCAAGTGCACATTTTGTCTACAACAACATGATGGTTGGCCACTTCATGTAAAATGGGAGGTTTGTCATGCAAATCCTCCTATTTTGCACTCCTATTTATTTGGCCACTTCAATTTAGCCTATAGCATTTTCAAACATTTTCACATAGGTCCTATTTCATAATTTCACTCACAAATGACAAAATTAAAGCATGAAATTTTGCCAACATTCACAGAATTCCCGAAAATTGGGGCGTTACAGAACTAGTAAAAGAGGTAACAGAAAAAAGTTCTAAAGAACCAATATTTACACCTTATGAGATTCCAAAACCTTTTCAAAAATCCCAAAATGATTTCTTAACCGAAATCCAAAATAGACTTGATGCTTTGGAAAGTTACAAGTATGAATTAATTGTACCTGAAACACCAATGCAAGCCCAACATTCATTAAATACAGTACACCAATCTCCCAATTTGACTCTGACCAGTCAGATGAACATCAAATTAACAAGATGGCTTGGAAAGAACCAAAAAAATTATATTATCCAAAAACCACTGCACCTGATCTTAATATAGAATAAAAACCTGTTTTTCAGAATAAATACAATGCTAATACAATTTATGAATGGAATATAGACGGAATTTCTGAATACAATATTTTAGTTTATTACAACAAATGACAATGATTTCAAATGTTTATAAAACCCAAAACCAAAATGGATTAATTAGTGATCATACTATAACCAATATTTTAGTCGCTGGATTTATTGGTCAATTAAAAAGATGGTGGGACCATGCACTCACTAAAATCCAACAAGAAGAAATCTTAAAAGCAATAAAAAAAGATGATCAAGGAAAAATTATTTGAGATGAATAAGGAAGATAAATCCAAGATGCAGTAGCAACTTTAATTTTCTCAATCTCTAGACACTTTGTAAGAGATCTTTATCATCTTAAAGATAGAAATTCAGAATTATTATCAAATTTAAAATGCAAAAAATTAATCAATTTTTAATGGTATAAAGATGTCTTTATGACTAGAGTTATGCAAAGATCTGATAACCAACAACCATTTTGGAAAGAAAACTTTCTAGCAGGACATCCTACTTTACTAGGAGAAAAAGTTAGAAATCAAATAAGAAAAAATTACAGAGGTATTATTCCATATGAAAAACTTACATATGGTGAACTAATTAGTTTCACCCAAAAAGAAGGATTAAAAAACTGTCAAGATTTAAAATTACAAAAACAACTTAAGAAAGAAAGTTATCAATGTAGAAAGGAATTAGGATCATTTTGCCACCAATATGACATTAGGAATGAACCTCCTTCTTCTTCAAAAACATGTTGCCCTGTAAAACCAAAAAATAGGAGAAAGAATATTTCAGAATATTATAAAAAACCCAAATATAAAAAAATACAGAAAAGAAAAAAAATAACAAAAAACAGAAAACAAAATAGATAAAACAATAAAATGTTATAAATGTGGAAAACCAGGACACATCTCAAAATATTGCAAAATTAAAAGAAAAATTAATAATTTAAAGCTAGATGAAGAAATAGAACAAAAATTAAATGAGATTCTCTTAGAAACAACTTCTTCTAAAAATGATACATCTAACGAAATCGATGAATTACAAATAGACGAATTACTTACAACATCTCAATCTTCTAATGATGAAAATGAACCCTCAATTAATATGTTAACCAAAGACTAAGAATTTATGATTAAAGTTATTGACAAAATTCAAAACCCAGAACTTAAAAGAGAATACCTTTTGAAATTAAAATAATTATTAAAAGATAAACCAGAAAAAGAAAAAGAAATTATTTCTAGTCAATCACAAATGTATAATATACAAGATAAAATATTTAATAAATATGAAAAAATAAAACCCAAACAAATTACAAATTCTGAATTACAATTAAAAATAAAATAAATTAAATTAGAACTTTCTAAGCTTAAAATGGAACAACAAAAAATGAAAAAACAAATGTAAACATTAAAACATGAAATCCCAGAAAATAGTTTGTTAGAAACTAAACCCGAACCTGAAGAAAATATACAGGAATGTATGATGGTTCTAACTAAAGTATCTATCCAAAGATATTTAATAAAAATAAATATTGTCATAAATAATGAATTTTAATTAGAAACAATAGTCTTTTTTGATACAGGAGCAGACCAAAACTGCATTAGAGAATGGATAATTCCAACAAAATATTATAACAAAATATCAGAATCTCTTAAAGCTGTAAATGGTAAAAAACTAAAAATTACTCACAAAATTTCCATTGCAGAAATTTGCAACAAATGTACAAAATATCAAACATATTTTTTAATGGTAAAAGATATTACCCAATACGTCATATTAGGAACCCCATTCATATAGTAACGCCCCAAAAATTGGGCCTAGAAGAGTTGGGCTTTGAGTCTGGGATTCGGATAGAAGAAAACCTGAATATTGAGAAGTTTTAAATATTACTAGTGTTTAAAAATATATATATATTGATAAAATATTTATGTTATTACTAATATTTTAATTTTTATGAAAATTATTATCATTATAATTATTAGATACAAATATATTTATAAAATTATTGTTGTTAATTTAGTGTTTAAATTAACATATTATTAGAAAATTTTACTGTATCTATTGATTTATGGAAATTATAATAATAATTATTAGGAAAATATATATATTATCGTATTTGAAATTTTCATTATTATGGTTATTATTATTATTTTAGTTTTTAAATAAATTACAATGTATTTAAAGTGTGGGAAAAATTTGGACCAAGACTTTAGCAAAAATTATTATTTTTTCCTCTTAAGAGAATCTGGGCAGTAGGCCTTATTAATAACTTGAGCTGAGTTTTAGCATAAAGGAGCACCTGGCCTAGTGGCTAAGCATGCTAGGTAGTGGGAAGGAGAGTTGGGGTTCGCCTCCCAACATGTGCAAAAGAGTTTTATTTTTTCTTTATATCAGGGAACGACGCAGGGAAGTGTTATATAAATTTGGGGTTAAAAGATAACACAAAAGGGAAGCTCGGCCCAGTGGCAGAGGCGCTGGGAGTGTGGTATAGTGCCTAGGTTCGAGGGTTGGCACACGCAAAGGCTTGTTTTTATTTTAATAAGCCAGATCGCACTAAAGTAAGGTTTAAGAATAATTGCGACCGAGCTACGTCACAAGAAGCGCCTGTAGCTCAGTGGCTGTAGCGTGCTGGGCATATAGAGAGGGCGCAGGTTCGAGTCTGTATGCAGGTGAATTCTGTTTAATTTTTAAAGTGGGTCAGAACTGAAGCAGGTAAGGTTTATAATTAATTGTAACCATATATTACTAAAGGAGAAGCGTGGTGCAGTGGCCAGCAGCTCAGGTGTGGGCGCATGGGCAGACGAGGTCTGGAGTTCGAGCCTCATCTCGCGCAGGAGTGGCTGGGTATTTGCTGCACGCACGGGGAAGGAGTTGGATTCTGACCAGGACTCCTAGCAGCGTGCTGAAGCGGTGCAAGCAGGTGGATAAGGCTGCTCTGCTCTGATAAGGCCAAAAATCAAGGAGCAAATTAGAGAATTGAAATTTAAAAAGAATTCCTATGCACTCATTCGGCCATAGCTAAAGAGTGCCGAATATTTTAGGCCTTTAGGATTTTTTTTTCCTTCTTCTATTTTTTATTCTTTTCTATC
The DNA here is from genome assembly GCF_007990345.1 of Gossypium hirsutum. Lineage (NCBI taxonomy): Eukaryota > Viridiplantae > Streptophyta > Magnoliopsida > Malvales > Malvaceae > Gossypium > Gossypium hirsutum. Next base: position 89,886,426 of record NC_053430.1, on the reverse strand, counting down.
CTTCTCTCATCTCTTCCCCTCTTCTCTTTTCTTTCTCCTCTTAATTCTCATCCTATCTTTTTGCCGAACCTAAATCCTTCATATTCTTCTTCTTTTCTCTCTTAAATCCTCAACAAACTGGTTAGCCGAATTTCCATTGAAGCCAAACCTCGTATCTTTTCTTTCAAAACCGAGATCTTACTACTTTGAGGTACTACAAAGGCCGAATCCTTGGTTGAGTATTTTTTCCCTTCTTGTGCGGTAGTTGGATCTACAATCGATTGGGAGTAGTGTCATAACAATATAGGTAAACGCTCGAATCTTTCTTTCGTTATTCATGAATTAAGGTAAAAGCCGAAAAACCCCTATATGCAAATGGTGCCTGTTGGTTGTACTCAAAGGGTTTAGTGGTGATATCTGATTTGTTTTCCTATAGTGTGGATTAAAGGCTACTAATCGAAGGCTTGGATATTTGGAACGACCAGAAATAGATCTAGTCCATTTTTTTCGGCAAAGGTAAGAACACTAGTGCCTAAAGTGTTAATGGTCGATTTTTAGTAAGGAGTTTTGCAGATAAGTTGCTATGGATTCATAGTTAACGTATTAGTAATTGATTGTAGGCAGTTCGTGTGTGGAACTTTTAGCGTTTCGTCACAAACAGTTGTGTAAACGACATCCACTCATAGACTAGATCGGTAAAAGCCGAAAAGCCGAAAAGTCGGCATTTATGAACTTGCGAGCGTGCGAGCGCTTGTGAGGTGGTTTGGTTGTTAATTTTGATAATCGCAAGCAGTATGATTGCAGAGTGCGTAATTTCGTGCACTTCGGTATATTTGGGCTTAATGGGCCGAAAATAGGTTAGTGGGCCAACGGGCCCGATTCGGTAAAAACGCTCGGTAAGTGCTTCTGTTAATGTGTTAATGGTTAGAATATGTATGTAAACTCTAGAATAGTAAATTTTATTAAACTACCCCTAAGTATGAAAATTACCATTTTACCCTTAGGTGCTAAATGACCGTTATACCCCTAGGGTTAATTTTGACTGAAATACATGATATTCTGATTCTGTTTGTTATATGCCATGACATGTATATCTGTTGCATGGGGTTGGGTTTTGTTATGGAGGAAGAACCCGTTCTGGTGACTGTGCCACATATTCTGATATAAGCAGCTTTGCTGCGGATTATAGTTAGTGCCGCAATCGGTGCTAACACTGTAAGTGTAGGGATGGCGTGGGTGATTTATTCCCCACAGGAAGTGTAGGGATGGACGGAGGCAAGTGCAGGGTTGGATGGGGTTATCATGCATTAATCATATGAGTCTGTTTTATTATGGGCCAATTGTATTAAAATGGGCCCAACTATGTTAATATGGGCAAAACCCAATATATCTCGACTTGTAATAGGGCTACGGCCCAGACTGATACTGCTATGGGCTAGGCCCAGTATGCTCTGATATTGTAATAGGGCTATGGCCCAGATTAATACTAATATGGGCTAAGGCCCAGTTAACACTGATTTCTGAATAGGGCTTAGGCCCAGTAAAGCTTGAACTGATTTGGGCTCTGGTTGGGATACTTTACACACTGAGTTTTCCAAACTCACCCCCTTTTTCCCATCTTTGTAGGTGAGCCTTAGATCGATGGACTTGGAGCTGGGCGGGATTCAGAGTGGCCACGAAGATTAAGTTTCTGTTTTCTTTAAAATAAGTTTCGCATTTATTATTTTGATTATTTTTTTCTGGTTTAAGTTGTAATAAGGTCATTCTTTTCATTATTTTTAATATTTTGGGTTATTAAATTGGTTAACTCTAGGGCGCGTTTTATAAAATTACTTATTTTCAAAATATCACGATTTCTGAGCAAAGCTTCCGCAATGAAAATGTTTTCAAAGGAAATAAATATTTTAAATAGACTTAAACTTAATTTATTGTTCATGGACAAGTAATAAGCTTAAAGTGTGGCAATGGATGTATGCATGTCTAGGATTGGATCATGGAAGAGCTAGGTACTTAAGCAGTCTAATTGACTCACCTCCTCCTTTTTTGAATCCTACCTGGTGCGTAGTATCCATTCACTTTAAGCCATGACAAAGAAGGTCTGATACTTAACTGTTTTTTTTAAAATAACATGATTCTGCCACTGCAAAGGTTTACAAGTTTTCAAAGTTTCTCATAAGATTTTACAAGGTTGTTAACAATGCTTTGATTATTACAATGAATCACGTTTTGGAAAAAAAAAATAAGGCTAAGGTTTTATTCAAGTTTAAACGGTAAAAGTTTCTAAACATCAAGAAGGGTTTTCAATGAAAACATGGTTTTCGAAAAACACTTCAATGTGACATACCGGATTCGGTCTTAACGTTTGGGCCGGGTTTGGGGTGTTACACATATCCTTACTCAAACCATATAAATTAACAAATAATTCTATCTCCACAAGTTTTAAACACTAAAGTAGAATTTCTTTTTGTAGAAAAATAAAAAATAAGAAATCTCAACTTATTAAAATCTTTATCCATCCATAATGGGCAAATCAATAATTAATTAATCATAAACAGAAATAAATCTCTTTTCTAAAAGAAGAAATATGTTTTAAAAAATTGACTGAACAATTAGAAAAAAAAAAGAAGTACGAAAAAGGATAAATCAAATCAAAGAAGAAATAGAATCAACAATTTGTTCTGACATTCCTAATGCTTTTTGGAATAGGAAAAAACACGAAGTAATATTACCATATGAAAATAATTTTGACGAAAAACAAATATACCCACAAAAGCAAGACCCATACAAATAAACAAAGAAATGGAAGAATTTTGTAAAAAAGAAATACAAGATCTTCTTAATAAAAATTTAATTAGGAAAAGTAGTTCTCCTTGGAGTTGTTCAGCATTTTATGTAAAAAAAATGCATAACTCGAAAGAGGAACGCCAAGATTAGTAATTACTTACAAATCTCTCAATCAAGCCTTAAAATGGATTAGGTGCCCAATACCAAATAAGAAAGATTTGTTACAGAAACTTTATAATGCAAATATTTTTTTTCAAAATTTGACATGAAATCTGGATTTTGACAAATCTAAATAAAAGAAGAAGAAAGATATAAAACGGCATTTACTGTACCATTTGGACAATATGAATGGAATGTAATGCCTTTTGGATTAAAAAAATACTCCATCCAAATTTCAAAGAATAATGAATGATATCTTTTACCAATATTCTCAATTCATAATAGCATACATCGATGATGTATTAGTGTTTTCAGAAAATTTAGAAAAACACTTCAAACATTTATCCATTTTTATAAAAGTCATAAAAAATAATGGTTTAGTAGTTTCTAAATCCAAGATAAGTTTGTTCCAAACCAAAGTAAGGTTTTTAGGTCATTACATTACTCAATGAACCATTACCCAATAGAAAGGTCCATAGAGTTTGCTAGCAAATTCCCATACCAAATCCTTAATAAAGTCCAATTAGAAAGATTCTTAGAAAGCCTCAATTATGTCATAGATTTTTATCTAGGTCTTAGCAAATTATGTAGACCATTATATGATAGGCTCGAAAAGAATCCACAACCTTGGAAAATGACCACACCAATATTATCACCCAAATTAAAAAACAAATCTCTAAACTTCCTTATTTATATTTAGCTGATCCAAATGCCCCCAAGATTGTAGAAACAAATGCTTCTGAAATAGGATACTGTAACACCCTATGACCCTCATCCGTCGCCGAAATAGATTCACAAGGTATTACCTAACAGAAGACAGATCAGACTAGCCATTCATAATCAATCATGCATAAAATATAATTTCTTTGATCTTTCAACCATGAACGAATTTTAACCAAATTAAAATAACTAATAAATTTCAAAATAATCTACACATAAGTCCATTGAACCATATACTCATGTTTAGGAATTAAGCAAGCCATTTTCGCATGGCTAGAATATTTACAATTTCAAATTATAACTTGTTTCAAAAGAGAGCTAAGCCTATACATGCCATCTTTTCAAAATATAAACTATCAAAAATTACCAAAACAATGACGATAGTGTGGATGACTTTGGACTTGAAATCCCCGAGCTCGTAGCTTTCAAACAAGATCTATAAAATAAGATAAACAAAAAACATTTACAGTAAGCAATTAAGCTTAGTAAGTCTTAAGTATTTTAAACAACAAAGCTTATTTATGCACATTATTCACATATAACATATTCGAAATGCAACACTAATTAGCCGAATATACATAACCACATTAAATCCATTTCATTGACTTATCATTTCTTCAAAGTTCGAATTACATAATCACACCATCTAAATGGCTCGAAGTAATTCTTTGATTCGACTTTATAAAATTAATTCAGATCACTGCATTCACATATAATTTCAATGATCATAATCATATATATAACATATACTTTCATGTACTAAATTCAAAATGGCCGAATATAAATATACACAACCACATTTCATATACTTCTCGTTTCACTTCATAATTTAATTCACATTATCCTCATATGCATAAACAATTTATACGTAACTGGACAATTTAATCTATTGAATGAATCTAGATGCCGTATAGCATAAATCTCATATTCATAGACTTTTATTATTTCACCGGCAATTAACTTGCTAGGTAATAACCTGAACTTATCACCGGCACAGGCCTGCTAGGTATAAAGCTGAATTTATCACCGGCACAAGGCTTGCTAGACATTAAGTTCGAAACTCATTCACCGGCATTATGCCTGCTAGGCTCATGGCCTGAAACAATTTCACCAGCTAAAAGCTTGCTGAGCCATAGGCTCGAATAATAATTTGAATATAAATTTTAAAAAATCATAACATATACACTTCTTGTATTTATGCATTTCACACAAGTTAATCACATTAGTCCACTTAGACTTCATTCGCGTATAATCACTTAATAACTATCACACTATTGCTTCTTAATTTACCATTACATATCTTCCATCTCATGAATATAACTTACGGCAATATGATCATAACAAATTTCCTTATTTCACTTTCATGCATACCATTCGGCTTTATGCATGTATATATATATGTATATATGCTAAAGGTATGGCTAAATTCTCATGACATATCATGATTAATTCACAAATAACTTATGTTTAAATACTTAAAACTTACCTCGAGTATTTTCGAACAACTACGGGTCGGCTATTCAACTACTTTAGCTTTCCCCTTATCCGAATTTGCCCCTCTATGCTCTTGAGCTTAAATTCAAAAATTTTAAACTAGTCATTATTCGACTATTCAAGCATTACTTCAAAAATATAATATATATATTCGACTTTCACACATATAGATCATAGTAAGTTTATAAGAAAACAATAAGCAACTCATTAACAATTTTTATCAATGTTTACCACATAATCACAAATTCACTACAAGTTGTCTTCCTGAGCAACAGTCACTAAATTATTTATAAATGGAGCTACGAAACTCCAAATCAATTGCCGTTAATTTTCCCTGAAAATAGACTAATATATCTTCTATCCATAAAATTTTTAGAATTTTTGGTTTGGCCAATCAATACCAGATTTTTCTTAAAGTTTCCCCTGTTTCGCTATTTGACTAATCTGACCACTCTTCACTACGAATCAAATTTCTCATTTTAAAGAATTCAAAATATGTTCTTGTTGATTTCATTTGAAACTAGACTTATTAAGCTTTAATTACATAATTTATTCAGCTTCTAACTCAACTCCCCCAATTTATGGTAATTTTCCAAAAATCACGTTACTGCTGCTGTCCCAAGCAGATTTATTACAAATTTACTCTTTCACACATTCTTTGCATTCATATTATTTAAACATGTATATCACCAATCAATTTCATCACATATCTATAATTTCACTTAAGCATAATCTCAATACAATACATCATGCTCAATGATTCGCACACAACCGTTCAAATTAGCAATTATAAGATGGTTCCACACATAGCCCACCCTTATCGATAATTTACGATGGTTTTACCTTTACTCACATATATGACATAGGCATTTAAATACTTCAGTGTCAACTTTAATTCAACCGAATTCAGCCATTGTACCATTTCATAACCACAGCTACTTTCGTCATTCATATCTAAATGGTATTTCACATAATTCATATAACCTTTCACCATGACCGAATACACACATACACATATGACATCTTCACCTATGCTTCTCATTTCACATTCATGATTCAATTTCAATCGATCTAACATTTTAATACTCAACATTTGCTCAAATCATTATTCAAGTTCAAATTCGGCTAACACACATATAAATACTAGCAACTAAATATTAACTTTGCATTTCACCATAATAGCCAATTGCCATTAAACAATTAAGCCACAATTATTCAATTTTACCAAGCTCAACTCATCTATTATCAACCCTCAATACACAAAAGCATCAAAAACAACATCAAAGAAATACAAACATCCATGACCGAATGTCATCTTCATCAATTTACAAAAATTTTGCCATGAGCTAGCTTCTATACTTGATGACCACTCCAAATATACAAAGATTTTCAATGAAAGAGCATTAAACATACCTTAATCAACTTAAAGGTGACTGAATGCCTTAACTTCAATTTCTTCTTTTCTTTCTTTAGGTACGGCAATGGAAGAAGAAAAAGATGAACCAACTTTGTTTTTATCACCCTTTTCTTTTAATAAAAAATCATATTTCATATTATTTATTCATTAAACATTTAATTAATTAATATAAAAGACATAAAATGTCAATCATCCACTAACCTTGCCGTCCACTAACTTAAGGAAGGGATATTTGACATGCAAGTCCCCATATTTTAAACCATACAATATTTGGCCACTACATATTAACCTATCACATTTTCAAGTTTCTCACATAAGTCCTTTTTAATAATTCCACATTCAAATGACAAAATTAAGACACGATACTTTCACACATGAAACTTCACATATAATAAACATAGAAAAGAGCATTTAAATAATTTTGTAACACGGTTTTGTGGTCCCGAAACCACTTTTCGACTAGGGTCAAATTAGGGCTGTCACAGATACGGTGGGATCCTAAAACAAGTTAAAAGGGGAAAAGAGAAAATAGTCCAATTTACTTCTAGACACTGGAATCCAATATAGTACTATAAAAAAAGAAATTTTATCAATTGTTTTATGCATTACAAAATTCTAAAGTGATTTATTAAATCAAAAATTACTTTTACGAATTGATTGCAAATCAGCAAAAGAAGTTTTACAAATGGATGTTTAAATTATTGCCTCAAAACAGATTTTTGCAAGATGGCAGACAATTTTGAGTATATTTGGTTTTGATATTGAATACATTAAAGGAGAAACTAATTCTTTGCCTGATTTTCTCACCAGAGAGTTTCTTAAAAAATGCCAACCAAAATATGAGACAAAAGAAAAGGAAAAATAGGAGAGTCATCCAAAACCTAAATTTTCTTAAAACCAATTAAGTCACGGTATGAAATTTGCCATGAAGAAGAAAATGAGAGATCATCATCCTCATCAAAATCCTCAAAAAATACAATCGTTCAAGATGCACAAGATCCAAATGAAATTGGTTTTTAAATAAAAAATGGATTGAGTCCCTTTCTCAATCTTCAGAAGTGGCATTGGCCTTTTCTCAAATGAAAGAGGAAACTCCTCTCAAGCAAATTACCGGTGAAGCAGCAAAGATTTCAAAAAATAAAGAGATTGTTTTACATAAACCAAAATCTCTCAAAAATATTTTAAAAGAGACATATCTCCAAGATGTTTTTCCAAAAGAAATAGCATTTTCTTCACAGACTGCTACACAAAAATCGTCACAATAGTTTCCAAAAAAATATTTTGAAAAAATTCTTGTTATGGAGGACGAATTTTCAAAAAAACCTCCACATATACTTGCAAAAGAACTTTTCGATGGATGGCATTTCAAGCCTTTGGATTCTCAAAAACCCCAATAGTATTATGAAAACATACTGGTTCAAACTGGATCAGTGTTATTTAAACACTACACAGACCCAAAAGATCTAAATTTTATTACCCATTCAAAAACCCAAATATTAAAAATTCTTCGACCAAGGGATTAGAGTGAAAACCCAAATTCTCCAAAGAAATTTCCAGCCAAATTTACCACCAAAATTGACCACCACCCATATTTCACATATTGGGATTACCAAATGGCATGGTACAACGCCTTCTTAATGAACAACCAACATATGAGACATTCTTGGGTCATATATTTTAAATATGGCACCCAATTCAAATTTTTAAATAGGTTCCAAGAATGGTGGAATTGGTACGGATCATCATCCTTCGAGATCCTACCAGAAAAAAGGGATGGGAATATTGCAATACCTTAAAAAAAATTTGAAAAAAAATATGAGTGTTGGCCATCTAGTGCTTAAAACCCTAAAAACTATTTTTTAAATAGAAAAAATAATGGTATCGGCCAACTAATCCCATAACCTAATTTTACTATTCATTTTAAGTTATTTAAGCAATTGTTTTTTAATTAGGGCTATTTACGTAATTAATTATTATTTTTAGATTATTTGAGTAAAATAGCTCCAAACTATTCAAACTTATTAACTCAGTCCCCACTGTCTCGAGTCGGTTCAACTTGCTTACAGAGTCTGAATTTTGAAAGTGGAGGGTCAACTTGACATAAGAAAAGGAGAGGGAGAAAGAGGAAGAGTAATCACTCTAGTTGGTGTCTGTCCCACCATCGGAACGTTGCATGGATATTAGGGCATTTACGTGCAAATGTATTAAAAATGGAAGTTGGGAGCAATAAATGTAAAGCCCTTTTCATCTGGCGTGGACTTTTTTTGCAGTGTCCTGTCCAGTTCAGATTTTAATTAAAAGGCTTAGCTATCTATCTGACATGAAATCCCGTTTCTTGGTCAGTCTCGAGTCTCCACCTCACTCCCACAGGACTTCGTCCATAGGATTGATAAATAATCAACTTATTCAAAAGTGTTTTAATTGATATTTAATTTTGTATTTGGTCACATTCATTTTTTCAATTTGTTAATAATATTAATTATTTAAGGATTACGTATAATTTCTTTTTAAATTTATCTATAAGTATTTGATTAGTATAATAATTTATTTAGAAAATATTTAATTTGCACCTGAATTTATCTAAAAAATTATATATTTTTTAAATTAATTTATGTTTTTAAAAGATTTTTAATTTTTAATTTATGTTCGTCACTTGTCATAGTAAAATGTTATCAATTAAATAAAAAAATTTCGATAATAACCAAATACTTTTGAACAAATTTAAGGAATAAACTATGTATTTAGGGCTGCTTTGATATCACTGAGCTCCAGTGCATTAGTATGTTTAGACAAAAGAACCGGCTTCTAACTTAGGCTCCGTTTGTTTCACTAAAAATGATTTTCAGAAAATAATTTACTTTTCAGGAAAAACTAATTTTTTTAGTGTTTGGATGAATCTGTGTAAAATATTTTTTGTTGTTTGGTAGATTTATTAAAAATATTTCATAAAAGTTGTTTTCAATAAAACAAGCATACATTTGAGACTTTCCTATTTATTCATTGTTTAATTGAATTTATTTTTATCTATAATTTTATATTTTTCATTGTTTTTACAAATATTAAAAATATTATGTTAAATTCAGGTTCATTACAATGTCTGTAGCGACGTGAAATTTTTTTAGCTTGGTCTCTAATTGTGGTGATTTATTGAAAACTTGAAATTGGAATCTCGGTTTTATAAAAGGGGGAGTCGCCACCAATCTTTTTTCCTAGGTGTGATCGGACACCTAATAAATTTATTTTTAAAACAAAAGAAGGCTGAGTTTGGGTCTACGTTAAAATCCAGAGAAAAAGTAGGGTTCGGGAGTCGGTTACGTGCGAGGAAGGTATTAGCACCCTCGCGACGCCCAAAATTCGTATCTCATAAACATGTGTCCTCTTGATTTTCAAAAATACAAATTCAATGTAACATTTAGTCGCGATCCAATTGAAAAGACATGAAATTTTAGTTTTCGGTTTTTGAGAAGGATATACCGTTTTAATACGAGCCGACAAATTCCATCCAACATAGCGATGAAACTTATGGTTTAATATTAAATCGATACATTGCCTCACTTATTAAAAACAAAAATAAGATTTTCGAAATAATGCAAAGCAAATTGATGTGAAATAAAAATAAATAAAAGAGCCAGAAATATATGGAAGCAAATAACGAAAATGACAATAATGAAAAAAAAACAATAACAATGCATGCAAGATTAAACGTAATAATAGTATCAAATACGAGAAAACAATGAATATATATAATAATAATGGTATTAAGAATATGCACGCCAATATATATATATGTGAATAGTAGTAATGTCAGAAATATACTATACATAATATTTGAAATATATACATGAAATAGTCGAAATATATATATACTACTTATATTGTCAATATATACATGATGTATAAAAAAATTTATATCTTGAAAGATGTATGTACATAGTAACACTAAAATACACGCATAATGCATACCTATATAATATATAATGAATATGTACAAAGTACATTATAAATACTAATAACATAAAGAAAATTATATACATTGATAATACTATATAAATACATGTATATATATTTTAAAATGAATACATAATAACATTAGAATAAAATAATAAGTATAGTAATAACTATAAGGATATATGAAAATAATACTATATATAAAAAATGTATACAAAAACTATAGAATATATGTACTAATATTAATAATAAATATAGTAGGAATAAAATAAATGTAATAATAATATACACACAATATGGTAATAAAAATATGCATATACATATAATAGTATCTAGGAATATATATATATATATATATAAGGTGATATGGAAATATGTACATAGAATAGTATATATAAAAAAACTAATAATATTGAATATATATATATACATAATATATAAAAAATGCATATATAATATAACATCAAAATATTTACATAATATATACATATTGGAAATAATAAAAAAAACCTATTACAATACTACATGGATATATACCTATATATATACTAGAGATATATACATACATATATAAAACATATACTAAGATTAACAACAATAGTAATAAAGATAAAAAAAATGTATACATAAAATAGTAATAATATATATATAACTATTAAAAATAAAAATAAAGAAACATGTATGATATGTATATAACCCTATATGATATATATATATTTATATTAAAAATGATAATAAAAAAACTATTCGTACGCTATATAGATACGTACATATATATAAAAATAATAATGATGTTAAAATATATGATGGTATTAGAAATGTACATAAAATAGTATGAAAGATAGATAGCTAATAATATTAAAACATATACATAATAATATAATATTAAAAACATATATATATTAATATGAAAAATGCATGTGTATATATGATATAGTATTAGAACACTTATATAATATACAAATATAAATACTATTAATGTTTAAAAAAACTTAGTAATTATATTACATAGATACATTATAAATAATATATACGTAACATATATATATATAGTAGTAACTATAATAATAATATATTAGTAATAAATATAAAAATAACAGTAATAATATATAAAAAGAAAATAAAGACAATACGAAAATAAACTTAAATCTGAAGAAAGGACTAAATTTAAAACAAAAACTAAGTTTTGGGGTAATTTTAAAAATAAAAACAAAGAGAGGGACTTATTTGAACATGGGCAGCACTAAGGGGGGCTAAAAATGTAATTTTCCGAACTATTTTAAAACGCACAACAGTAAAGGGACTAAATCGAATCACGCAACAACTTTCAGGTCCAAATTAAAGTAAATTAAAACTTGATTGTAAATTAAAAAAGGCAGAAAGGGCTAAATGCGCAATTAGCCCTTCCATTCAAAAACACGCGGATCCTAGGCCGGACGGGTCGGGTCGGATTGGGTAAGGGCTTAAACGACGTCGTTTTGGGGCTTAAGTATAGCCTCCAAAATGACGTCGTTTCGGAAGGCTATAAATAGGCCTATTTCAAAAAAAAAATCATTTGTAAGGGGAAGAAGAAAAAAAAGAAAGAGAGGAAGAGAGAAAAAGAGAGAGGAGGGAGAGGGGAAGGATTTCGGTAAGAGGAGGGGCGCCGGTCCGTCACCAGCCCTTCGTCAGCGCCGACGCCGGCCACCGTACACGGTGGCGGGAAAAGGTAAGAAATTTAAATTTTTTTATATTTTTTTATTTTCGAATATATGTATATATATATGTTAGAAAAGAAGAAGAAAAGAAAAAAACAGATTTAAGAAGATAATAAAGAAAATAAAAAAAAAGAAATCACCTTTCGATTTATGTTTTCGTTCCTTGTTTCTTTTTGAATTTTCCTCCGCTTTTTATATTTGATCTATGCTATTTGTTGTTTGAATCTATTGATGGTATTGTTATTTTTTTCTCAAAAGTCGATTATTTTTCTTGTTTCTTTGCTTGAATTGTCCAACCCTTTTACAAATGTTGTGTTTTGCTCTTTATAGCCATTCTTACACTGTCTTGTTTCCCTAGAATTTGATGTTTGTGTGCTCCCTTTGTTTTGCAGGGTATGGCCGGTGCTGGTGGTGGTAGAGGCTGCTATGGTGGTGGATGGGACAAGGGCAGGTGCAAGTGGCCGGATGGGATGGGGTTAGGTGTTGTTAAGGTTTCGGTTGTGAGCTGGTTAGGGTTAGGGGTAATTTGGGTCTGTTGTTGGGTAGTGGGTTTTGATGGGTTAGTAGGCTGTTAATTTAGCGGGTTAGGTGTTGGGTAAGGGTTTAATGGGTTTATGTTGTATTTGGGTTTTGGGCATGGGGTTGTTAAATGGGTAGTTTTAGGTTTAATTTGGAAATGTAACTGGGCTGAGTAGTTTAAAACGGCCCAAAATTAGCCTATAACAGCTGCCCCTCTTTGCTCATTATCGTGTAACGAGAATAGAGCAAAGACATAAAGAAGGCCAATTTTGCCCAGTCTTGCTGAGTCTTGTTTTCATTGGTGCTCTTCTTGTTCAGATAGTCTCATTTCAGTCCATCGTATCTTATGGCTTTGGTTCAATGCATTGCATCTTCTGGTGTATGCCTTGTAACTTCAATCTACTCCAATGTAACTTCAAGAATATGAGATTTGTGGCTTCGATCTACTTCTCTGTACTTCAGAAAGACAAGATCTACAACTTCAATCTGCTCTTCGATCGCTTCAATGAAATAATGTTTGTGGTCTCTTTTTCTGCTCCACTGCAACTTCAGGGAGGCCAAATCTGGTGTCTTCAATCAACTTCAATCTTTATTCTTTACTTAGCATGATCCTCTCGCAATATGAGTCGGTCTTTTTGAAACTTAATTTGAAAAGTAAATTTTGAAAAACAGAAATTAAAAGGCTCAACTCACCTCTCGCAATATGAGTTGATTTTTGAAAACATGAATTAAAACAGAAATTGGAAATACCTCAGCATGTGAGCCGAGGCTTAACTCATTTCTCATAATATGAGTTGATTTTTGAAAAACAGAAATTAAAAACAGAAATTGAAAATACCTCGGCATGCGAGCCAAGGCTCAACTCACTTCTCGCAATATGAGTTGAGTTTTTGAAAACTAAAAATTAAAAACAGAGTTTGAAAGACAGAATTTGAAAATACCTCGGCATGTGACCTGAGGCTTAACTCACCTCTCGCAATATGAGTTGATTTTTGAAAAGCAGAAATTGAAAAGCAGAAATTGGAATTACCTCAGCGTGCCCCGAGGCTCAACCCATCTCTCGTAATATAAGTTGATTTTTGAAAAATATAGATTGAAAAAAATATAAATTGAAAATACCTCAGCGTGTTCTGAGGCTCAACTCACCTCTCGCAATATGAGTTGATTTAAAAACAGACATTAAAAATGAAAATTGAAAGTAGCTCAACACGTGAGCCAAGGCTCAACTCACCTCTCGCAATATGAGTTGATTTTTTTGAAAAGTAGAAATTAAAACAGAATTTGAAAATACCTCGGCATGTGACCTTAGGCTCAACTCATCTCTCGCAATATGAGTTGATTTTTGAAAAATATAAACTGAAAAATAGAAATTGAAAATACCTCAACGTGTCCTGAGGCTCAACTCACTTCTCGTAATATGAATTGATTTTTTGAAAAATATAAACTGTCATTTAGTAGAACCCAGGCATCTTTTCCTTTGATTCAGTACAGCTATCATCACATCTTCTTGCTTTACGGGAGTGCCTGTATATGTCATGCATGATGTTATCATGATATGCACATGTTTGTCTTAAATGCCTTTATGCCTACATGATTATGCAATGCGCCTTAGACATGTTTGTCGTATGTCCTTTTTGTTATAATCCTTGTGATGATCTGCGCTCTTTGCTTTGACTCTTGACTTTCTCTTCAGACTTTGTACCCGTCTTCAAGCTTCGACGTTTCTCAAATATCACTCTTTTGCCCCTGGTTGAACTTTGTGGTGATTTGAGGCTCTTGTATTTGTCAAATTTTCATCCAGGTAATGCTTAACATTTCTTTTGTTTAGAGTATGTCATTTTACTATTTATCATGTAAATAAACACATAATGAGATGCATGAAAATGGTTAGGTAGGGGCAAAAAGGCTACCTCACATTTATTATTTCAAATGTAGCAAACAAAGAAAGTTAATCAATGATAGTAAAAAGTGTCATAAAGAGAAAAGGGATCGCATTTAACGGATACAAATGCTCTAGATATTCAACACATGAACTCTTCCACGTTTCTTCGTCAAGAATCTTTTCGAGCATGGCTTCTTGCGTAGAAGATTTCGAGCTTTCATAAATGCTTCAAATACTGTAGTCTCGCTGTTTGACCCACCGTTCGAAACACCTTGTTCTTTAAGCCCGGGTTTGCTTCATTAGAACGCCCTTTCGGGTTTTCATCCTAATCTTTTGTGTTTAATTAAGACGCCCTTTTCTGGGTTTTCACCTTGATCCCCCTTTTTTTTAGATGCCCTTTTCAGGTTTTCATCTTGGTTTCCTTTTTCAAGCATAATATTTCTTTACAGTATCTGAGTTCACTGGATTTAGTAACTCCTTCCCATCCATCTCGGTGAGAATCAAAGCTCCGCCCGATAATACCTTCTTTACGACGTATGAACCTTCCCAATTTGGTGCCCATTTTCCTCAGAAGTCTTTTTGTATTGGGAGAATCTTTCTCAGCACGAGTTATCCTTTGTGGAATTCTCTTGGCTGTACTTTCTTGTCATGGGCTGCGATCATTCTCTTCTGGTACATCTGTCCATGACAGATTGCCTTCAGACGTTTTTCTTCAATAAGGTTTAACTGGTCATATCGAGCTCAAACTCATTCTGCTTTTTCTAGTTTTGATTTCATTAAGACTCGTACAGAGGGGATCTCAACTTCGATGGGTAACACAGCTTCCATTCCATAGACCAGAGAAAAAGGAGGTGCTCCCGTAGATGTCCGCATAGATGTGCGATATGCATACAAAGAAAATGGTAGCTTCTCGTGCCAGTCTTTATATGTCTCGGTCATTTTCCCAATAATCTTCTTAATATTCTTATTGGCCGCTTCAACAGCCCCGTTCATTTTCGGGCGATAGGGTGATGAGTTACGATGCTTTATTTGAAATTGTTCACATACCTCCTTCATCATCTTATT
The DNA here is from genome assembly GCF_007990345.1 of Gossypium hirsutum. Lineage (NCBI taxonomy): Eukaryota > Viridiplantae > Streptophyta > Magnoliopsida > Malvales > Malvaceae > Gossypium > Gossypium hirsutum. Next base: position 89,870,762 of record NC_053430.1, on the reverse strand, counting down.
GTTCAGATTCATGGCGTTATTTGAAATGATTTTTTCAGGCAAACCATATTGACAAATGATTTCCTTTTTCAAAAATCTGCAAACTGCAGTCTTCGTCACATTGGCAAACGAAGCGGCTTCTATCCATTTTGTGAAGTAATCAATGACCACAAAAATGAATCGGTGTCCATTAGAAGCTTTTGGGAAAATTGGCCCTATAACATCCATGCCCCACATAGAAAAGGGCCATGGAGAAGTCATGACGTGAAGGGGTGAAGAGGTTACATGAATCTTATCGCCGTAAATTTGACATTTGTGACATTTTCTTACAAAACTAATGCAGTCGCTTTCCATCGTCAACCAGTAATAACCGAGTCTCATAATCTTCCTGGCCATAGTGAAACCATTGGCATGTGTCCCACAAATTCCCTCATGGACATCTTCAAGTATTTTTCTGGCTTTAAGAGCATCTACGCATCTCAGGAGCACTTGATCTTTTCCTCTTTTGTATAGGATGTCCCCATCGAAAACAAAACCCGCTGCCATTCTTCTGATTGTTCTTTTGTCGTTCTCATTTGCTTGCTCGGGATACCTTTGATTCTTGATCTATTCTAAGATATCATGAAACCATGGCCGTCCATCTGGCTCTTTTTCAATGCTGAAACAATGTGCAGGGACTTCATATATGCTCATTTGAAGAGGCATTATTTATGTTTCTCTGTTTTCTTTAAACATTGAAGCCAAAGTGGCCAGGGCATCAGCTAACTAGTTTTCTTCTCGTGGGAAGTAATTAAAAGTTATTTCTTTGAATTCTTTAATCAACCCTACCATGGGATCACTGTATTTGACTAATTTTGAATCCCCCACTTTCCAATCTCCACGGATCTGATAAATCACCAATGTTGAGTCTTCGTATACCTCTAAAGTTTGGATGTTTCGTTCAATTGCTGCACGAAGTCCCATGATATAGGCCTCATATTCTACTATGTTATTGGTACAGAAAAAAATCAGCCTGGCAGTGAACGGATAATGGTTCCCTTCTGGTGATACTAAGACTGCTCCAATCCCATGCCCCAATGCATTCGATGCACCATCAAAGCTCATCTTCCATGACTTTTCTTTTGATGACTCACATTCTTTTTCTGTAATACACATCAAGTCTTCATCTGGGAAATCAAATCTCAATGGCTCGTATTCCTCCGTTGTTCGAGTTGCTAAGAAGTCAGCTATTGCGCTCCCTTTTATCGACTTTTGGGTCACATAGACGATGTCATATTCTGATAGTAAGATCTGCCATCGTGCCATTCTTCCTGAGAGTGCAGGTGATTCCATCATGTACTTTATTGGGTCCAACTTTGAAATTAGCCATGTCGTATGATACAACATATATTGCCTGAGTCTCCGAGCTACCTAAACCAGAGCGCAACAGTATTTTTCTATGGATGAATACTTTGCCTCATATTCAGTGAACTTTTTGCTGAGGTAGTAGATCGCCTTTTCTTTCTTTCTTTGACTCGTCATGTTGCCCCAGTACGCAACCCATTGAATTCTCGAACACAGTCAAATACAATATCAATGGTCTTCCCAGCATTGGCGGTACTAGCACTGGAGGACTAGACAAATACTGTTTTATCTTGTCAAAAGTCATTTGGCACTCCTCGTTCCATTCTTTGGGATTATGTTTTCGAAGAAGTCAAAAGATTGGGTCGCATTGGTTGGTAAGTTGAGCGATAAATCGGGCGATGTAGTTTAATCTCCCTCAAAATCCTCTAACTTCCTTTTGCGTGTGCGGGGGTGGTAACTCTTGAATGGCTTTTATTTTATTTGGATCAACCTCGATACCTCTTTCACTGACAATAAAGCCTAGCAACTTTCCCGAGGTAACCCCAAACGTACATTTGACCGGATTGAGCTTTAGCTGGAACTTTTTCAGTCTGTTGAACAACTTCTTCAGGTTCGCTACATGCTCTTCTTCCCCTCGGGACTTAGCAATCATATCGTGGACGTAGACCTCTATTTCTTTATGCATCATGTCATGGAATAATGTTACCATAGCCCTCTGATATGTTGCCCCAGCATTCTTTAATCCGAACGGCATCATCTTGTAGCAGAATGTTCCCCACATTGTTATGAAAGTAGTTTTCTCCATATCCTCGGGGGCCATCCTGATCTGATTATATCCCGAGAATCCATCCATGAAAGAAAACAATGAATGCTTTGCTGTGTTATCCACCAACGTATCAATGTGTGGTAAAGAAAAATTATCTTTAGGACTTGTTTGATTCAGGTCACGATAATCCACGCACATTCGTACTTTGTCGTCTTTCTTTGGTACCGGGACTATGTTAGCCACCCACTCTGGATATTTGGAGGCTTGTAGGAAGCCAGCATCAAATTGCTTCTTGACTTTTTCTTTTATCTTTAACAGCATTTCAGGTCTCATTCGTCTTAGCTTTTGTTGAATGGGTTTGCATTCTGGCTTTAATAGGAGCTTATGGACCACTACATCTTCATCCAATCCTGGCATGTCCTGATATGACCATGCGAATACATCTTTGTACTCGCGGAGCAAAGCAATCAAATTATGCCTGGTATCCCCTGAAATAGAGGTCCCAATCTTCACTTCTTGCTTCCTTTCTTCAGTTCCCAAATTTATCATTTCAACAGATTCTTGATGAGGCAAAATTTGTTTATCCTCTTGTTCCACCATTCTTAGCAAGTCAGGAGATGAGACATAGTCTTCAGCATTTTCTTCAGCTTCGAATTCTCCTAAACAAACATCCTTCTCAAAATCGATTTCAAGACTCGTAATGGGTTTGTTCATACGGTTGATATCTGAGCACCTGCAAGTTGAATGGAAAAGGAAACTATAGAGGAGTATCAAATTATTAGAACCAACAAGCGGAATGTTATGACATGGCATGAGGCAAATGTAAGGATAGGCTATAAAATGAGGAAATGATTATGAAATTAGTGATAATGCGAAAGATCGTGACAAAATGCATCTTCATTGATGTTCATTTAAATGATAAAGAACGAATCATAAGCTCTTACAAAAGAATCCTCTATTTACTTAGGGACACACAAAAATAATAGTATTAATATTGAGCATTTCTCTGGAGAAGATTTAGAAACTACAAGGAGCTCCATAGCAATCCAATTGTTCAACATGAAACCAGGAGGACAAGGGCATATCGTTGAAACATCTTTAATTGCCTCACTTCTTTTGTCAATGACATTTATACTGACATTCTGAAGACCCCTTTCAATTAATAACAGCGTGCTTTGTGTATTATCCTGTCCGGGGTATATCATCCCTGCAGATGTAAATGTTTTTGACAAAGGAGGGTACGTTATGGGCTCCCATTCTACTTCTCGGCCCAAAGTTCTCGCAATCCTTCTCTCCTGTTCCTTCTTCCACTATTTTCTTCTTTGACGCATGTCTGGTTGGAACCCCAAACCGTATCGGGCTTGTGGTGCACTGGCTTTAGAGCCCTGACTATTCCTTGTAGGTACCTTCCCAAACCTTTCCTTGCTCGGGCTCCCTTTCCTACAGTCAACTTGACACCCATCCTGGTATTTCTCGACAATTTTGGCTTGGAAATTCTGTTTCCCTGAGCGACGAATGTGGCATTGACAAATTCAAGAGATTGGAAGGAACATTCCATAGCGTCTTTACTTACTTCAATGTATAGTGCGTCGGCAGAAATAGATGCTACAATGTCTTCTTCTCCCTCGACAGTGACCAAACAACCATCCATGATAAATTTCACCTTTTGATGGAGGGATGATGGGACTGCTCCAGCAGAATGGATCCAAGGTCTTCCCAAGAGACAATTGTATGATGGTGTAATGTCCATGACTTGAAATTCAACATCGTATATGTAGGGACCCACTTCTAAAGGAATCTCGATTTTTCCCATGACTTCTCATCTTGTTCCATCGAATGCCCTTACTGTAGAATGGCAGGGCCTTAAATAGGACAAATCCATCGGAATCCTGGAAAGTGTGGCCAAAGGCATGACGTTGAGTGCCGATCCATTGTCGATGAGCACGTTCGGTATTATATAACCCTTACAGCGGGTTGTGATATGCAATGCTTTCACGGAGCCCCTACCATTGGATGGTATTTCATCATCACTAAAAGAAATGAAATTATCCGCGTTTAGGTTATTCACCCATCTGTCAAGCTTCTCAACGGATATATTGTTTGCCATGTAAACTTGATTCAACACCTTTAACAAGGCGTTCTGGTGCGGTTCTAAATTTAACAGCAGAGATAATACCGAAATTCGTGCTAGCTGCTTACTCAATTGTTCCACCATGTTGTACTCACTGTGCTTAATAAATTTTAAGAATTCCTGTGCTTCCTCCTCGTCCACAGGCTTTTTAGCTTCTTGCTCAGGCACAGTTTCATGCTCATCTTCAGTCACACGCATTGGTGCTTTTCCTTTCTATTTCAAGTCACTATTCTTCTTTGTCGGCTCAATCTCTTTCGAATAACATCTCCCAGTACGAGTGAAATGACCTACTTCCCCAACACTTCTAGTCATGGCTTTGGGTTTTTCATCTTCAGGTGTAATGATATTGACGTCGTCTTTCCATGGTACTGCTTTATTGTCCTTGTAAGGGAAAGGAGATGGCACCTCGATTATCAATTTTGGTTTCACTGGCTCCTTCTTTGCGTCGTAATAAATTATTAACGGTCGGTTGGAGCTATACGAGAAACCTGACGATTGATGGTCAGAGGCGCATATTTCTCCTCTATCGACCTCTTTGCCTTTATAAAAAATCCCAATCTCCTTATTATCCATCATATTTTGCAGTAACCTCCTGAACTCTTCGCAGGATTGAATGTCGTGCCCTACAATTCTATAGAATTTGCAAAAACTTTGACCTTTTGTATTTCTTCCCTCAAATACTCTGTTAAGATGACACAGCAACCCTTTTCAACTAGCACCTCCCAGATTTTCTGCAGAGGTGTTCTTATTTCAGAAACCCATCTTCTACTTTGTCGTTTGTCCTCCTCTCCCACTACGCTTACATTCCCTTCAGCGTGGTTTGGGAATGGGTTTCCGAACGTACCGCTAGTTCCATCAAATCGCAGAATACCCGCGTCGATGAGTCCTTGAACTCTCCTTTTGAAGGGCAGGCAGTTTTCCGTAGAGTGCCCCTGATTCCCAGCATGGTATGCACAACTAACATTTGGATCGTACCACTTCGGGTATGGTGGTTTAAGAGGTGCCATGTAATGGGGAGATATTAGTTGTTTCTCCAAAAGTTTTGGGTACAATTCCCCATGCGACACAGGAATAGGGGTAAATTGCGGTCTCTCGGGATTGGGCCTTACTGGTCTTGGTTCATTTCTGGGTTGGCTTTGAGCAGGTAGAGTGTTTGTGGGAATGTGGTGACGGGCCTTTGGTTGTTCGAGGCGTATATGGGGTAGGAAGGAGGTGGTGCTTGGTAGTAAGGGGTCTGAGGAGGATAATAAAAATTTAGAAGAGGATAATTTCGAGGTCGGGGTTGGTTTGGATATGGATTAGGGGTATAACGACTTCCCATTCCCACCATATGGGCTTCTGGTTCCTTCTTATTCTTGGGCGCTGCCCTTTTTGAACTTTCTGAACCTTTCATCCTCCCACTTTTGATGGCGTTCTCAATAAGTTCCCCGGATATTACGATATCTGAAAAATCCTTCGTAGCACTTCTGACCAGCTTGTCATAGAATGGTGCTATCAAAGTATTAATAAAAAGGACTGTTATCTCAGTCTTAGTCAGTGGAGGCTCCACTTGAGCCGAGGTATCTCTCCACCTTTGCGCATACTGTCTAAAGGTTTCTGCTGGTTTCTTTTCCATCATTTGTAGGGTCATTCGATCAGGCACCATATCCGATACATGCTTGTACTGCTCACAGAAGGCTGACGCCAAGTCTTTCCAGGATCGGATCTTTTCCCTACTAAGCTGGTTGTACCACCGAAGAGCCGATCATACTAGACTATCCTGAAAACAATGTGTGAGTAGCTTGTCTTCATTCACGTAACCAGTCATTTTCCGACAAAACATGACAACATGCGCCTTTGGACATCTCGTGCCATCGTATTTTTTGAAATCTGGTACTTTAAATTTCAGAGGCAGAACCAGATCGGGCACCAAACTGAGCTCTTTGGCACTCAGTGCAGAGAAGGCTTCAGTACCTTCTATCGCTTTGAGTCTTTCTTCCAAACTCCTATACTTATCCTGAACATCATGATCATCCATTTTCAACCTGGCTATCTTTGCTGGATCATCCAAATCTGGAACGAGTGGATCAGCAGGACTAGCCCCCGGGTTCGATACGAACACTCCCTGCCCTAGATTAGCAGGTGGTACAGGTCGCTGCTTCAGGCCTGTAGGTTCTGCTTGAGGGCGTTCTCTTTGCATTACATGTGCGTAAAGTAGAGTGAATCCTAGGGGATAGAGCGGATCTTGATCGTGATTAACCCTTGACTGTGGTTTCACAACGTCAGGGTTCATAGGTCCCTTTCCTTTTACTAAAGCTGACATCATTTCCATCATCTTGGCCATTTGGTCTCTTTGTTCGAGTGATTCTTCTCGAGATCTCACCATTAAGTCTCTTGTCTGTAATAGCCCGAAAATTTTTATAATAAAATATTATCCGTGATATAGTAAAATAAGGAAATAAAGTGACAAAAAGGGAAATTTTGAGTTATGTCAATATTGGGAAGTATATTATGACATATTGATTCAAGAAAGGATTAAATTGTAAAAGTGAGAAAAGTTTTGTGGCCAAGAGTAAATACTCAAAATTTGAAGGATTAAAGTGTAAATATGAAAAGTTGAAGGACTAATAGTGCAAATATTTTAAGGGTGGAATGATCTAGAAACCAAGGAAAATTGATGAATTAGGACCAAATTGAATAGGTGAAGAATTATGAGGGACTAAATTGTAATTTTACCAAATTAAGTGATGACTCAAGAATGAAATTTTAAAAGATTACAAAGGGTAAAATGGTCAATTGGAAGAGAGAGAAATCTAGAGACAATGATGATGTTGGAGATATTTTAGATAAATTAAATAAATAAATATTAATTTATTAATACTTTTAAATTAATTTTTAAATGATATTTTATTGTTTTATTATTATTTTATTTAATATATATATGTAAGGAAAGAAAGGGGAGGATGATATGACCACCTTTCTCATGTAACTAACGTGAGAAAAAGAAGAAGAAAGAAAGTTTTCCTTTTCTTACAATTTAGTCCTTCCTCCAAAAATTCATTATTTTCACCTAAAAATTGAAAGAATTTTCATAGCCATCAAGAGACAAAGATAGAAAGGAGATGATGGGGAGAAAGAATATCAAGTTGGATTCAAGAAATAGAAGTTGGAGAAAAGAGAAAATCAAGTTAAAGATTAGTATAAATAGAACAAGGTAAGTATATCAAGATTTCAATATGTTTTTAAGTTCATTATTATTGACAAAGCATGGAAATAATGTTATAGTAGAGTTTTCTTACATAAGGTCCTATGTTCTGGATATGTTAGTGAGGAGAAAATAAGAGAAAGCGATGAGAAATGGCGTAGAAAAAGAAAATAAGGGTGTTAAACATGGTAATTAATATCTTGCACTAAAATAGTTGTGGACAGCAGCAGTAGTCTAAATTTAAAAAATCACCAAAAATTTTAGAAATAAAATTATAGGATGAATAAAATAATAGATTAAATCTTATTGAGTCTAGTTTCTTATAGAAGAAACGGTGTAAGTAATGGATTTGTAAATCATGAGATATAATGAATTTTGTGATACAAGGTCAGAATGAATTCGGGTTCCCCTGTTCTGACTTTGGAAAATCATAAAAAATTTGATAGAAATAATTAGGGGCTTAAATTTATATTTTTAGAATATTTGATGAGTCTATTTTCAATATAAATAAACAGGAATATCATTTGAATTCTGTACAAGGAGATAATTATTTTTAGTGAAGAAGGGTCAGAACTGTTAGACAACAGAACAGGGGTAACTTTAAAGAATAAACTGTACTTATTGGCTAAACCAAAAATTATGAAAATTTTATGGTAAGAAGATATATGAGTCTAGTTTCAGGGAAAATTATAAGATCTTAATTTTGAGTTCTATATCTCCAGATATGAATAATTTAGTGACTATGACACAGATGGACAGCTTGAATATTCATAAAAGTAAATAATAATAAAAATATAGATAATGTTACTTACAAGTGTGTTATATACATTAAGGATGTGGAATGGAGTGGAGGAGGAGGAAAACATATATGAATATTCATTTAGCATGGCTAATTTGCATATTTTAGGCTCAGGGACTAAATTGAATAAAAGTAAAACTTTATGGGCAATTTTGTAAAAATGTCAGAAATGACCAAATTGCGTGAAATGGATTAATTTTATTATTTAAATTAAAAAATTGAATGAAATTATTAATTTAGTTCAAGATAGGGGGAAAACATGTTTTAGGGATTAAATTGAAAAGTTTTGAAATTATTGAAAATTTTGATATTTTATAGAATTCATGGATTGTTATCAATATTTATGAGAATAATAGCTGGAAATAAGGATTAAATTGCAAGAATTTTATTTTCCTGACCCTAAGGATGAAATCGTCATTAATTAAAAGTTTAGGGGCAAAATGGTAATTTTTCCTAGAGCATTAATTAAATGCATTAGAATATGAAATGAATGAAAATGATGATCAAATTTATTTATAAAGATCCGGACGACTCAAATATGAGACTTGATCGTGGAAAAGAAAAGATATCAGATTAATGAAATTATACACACAAACAAGTAATAAGGTAAGTTCATGTAACTTGAATTATATTCTTAAATGCTTGAAATGTATGTTATTGATGTGAATATGATTTGAAAGTTCATTGTATGAAAATTTATGAAACATTGATATATTTGATAAAAAGCGGAAGAAATCCCGATTGAATGAAAGGAAATTTCGATGGATCTCTGAAAAGGAATTGACGGTAAAAAGGATCTAGCCTGGACTGGTGATCCTATCCTGATATGAATATGTGGAAAATGGATTTAGCCCGGACGGGTAATCCGAATTAAGGTCTAAATTTAGCCTGGACTGGTAATCCCGACAATACTCTATGAGTTTATATTACAGGGGATTTAGCCTGGACTGGTAATCCCACTGTAAGGATGAGGTTCACGGGAGTGTGCTCTCTGATATGAAATGTGTAAGACCATGGTTGAAAGATACCATAGTAACCTGATATGAAATGTGTAAGACCATGGTTGAAAGATACCATGGCAACCTGATATGAAATGTTTAAGACCATGGTTGATATGAAATGTGTAAGACCATGGTTGAAAGATACCATGGCAACCTGATATGAAATGTGTAAGACTATGGTTGAAAGATACCATGGCAACCTGATATGAAGTGTGTAAGATCATGGTTGAAAGATACCATGGCAATCTGATATGAAATGTGTAAGACCATGGTTGAAAGATACCATGGCAATGTGATATGAAATGAATAAGACCATGGTTGAAAGATACCATGGCAACATGGAAGAAAATGAGTAATACCATAGTTGAAAGACATTATGGCATCATGTCAAAGATAAATAAGACCGTGGATGGGAGACGCTATGACATCTATTGAACAATTGATATTCAGGTAATACGTATCAGATGACGAATGGTTATATGAAATGGTTGTGTGAAATGTTTACAAGAACTGGTCATATGGAAATATATGTACAAAATAGTTGTATGAAATAATTATGAAGATAGATAAACGAAATAAGTATAAGTACATGGAGTATAATTTATGTTAAGTTTGATATAAACTATCACCGGAATAAATATAAATAAAATATATGGAAATGATGGAGCATGAAATATTGATATAATGAAATGAATGATATATGCTTATGAAGAAACGGTAAGAGCATGATATGTTTCATGACATGTACATATATGATTATCTTTGATACAAGGAAATTATGTAAGTTGAGACGATTATTAAACTCAAGTGCGATATGTCGAGAAAATAAGTATATCAATGTTGAATTTAGATGAAATATGTGCAAGTATACTAACAATGATGTTGTTTGACGCTTAGACAAGTGTCAAGCTATTGATTGAATGGTAACATGTTTAATTATAAGAAGCATTGAAATAGTAAGTACTTAGATAAAAATAAAATTTAGGATTTTACGAATTTTTTTTATGATCCCGATTTAATTTCGGTTGGCTTTTAATGTATGTTTGGGGCTTCGAGGGCCCAATAAAGAGACTTTATGATTATTTTCAAAATATGAATAATAAATGACTCAGAATTATCTGAATATGTTCAGTAAACTCCGGTAATGCCTCGTACCTATTCCGGCAATGGATACGGGTAGGGGGTGTTACATTGTCTCTTGCTGTGACTTAGCCAGTTGTTATTGTAACTCCCTTTGGACTCTTTCCATTCTTTCGATTCTTTCATTGAACTCAGCCTCCATTGTTCTAGCTTGTTGACGCATTCTATACGAATGGCGTGATTCCAGATTTGAAGTGTTGTGACTGCGAATTATATGATTCTAACCTTAGCGAATGATTATGGGATAGATATGTGCAATGAATGAATGAGTGCATAAATGAATGTTAATTATGAAAGATATGCAAGAAATGGGTGTTGATTTCAAGATAGCCCATATTTAGGCATTTCATTCATCAAAAGAGTTCATTACAAAACATTTTCCATTTTCGATTCAACTATTACACAAACTTTTTAGCTATATTGCCGTATTTCTTTACTCGTGCTAAGAACTCTGATATGTTTGATCTTCGACTTAGAGGGAATTGGCAAATGAGAATTTCAGCTTCTTCCGATAATTGTACCACGTGCATGGCTACCCCACGAACTTCATTGATCAAATAGCTAAGTTGCATTTCTTTTTCTTGGAGGCCCTCTTCGTAAGCACGAATGTCTCTATCATACTGACTATCTTTTTCTTCCAAAGCTTTCAAGAGAGTATCTAGCTGTTGTTGACGATCTTGTAGCATATCTTCTAACTCTCGTATCCTCTCTTTTAGTTATTAACGTTTAGATCGACTAGTCATTACCTCGGCAGACATAGCTTCATATTCGGTGTTCTTCTTCCTTAGCTCCATCATAGCTTGCGCAGCCTTTTCCTCCTCTTTCTTCGCTTTTCCTTTCCAAAATTTCATCCCGCATTTAATGTTGCTTATTTCTTCCTTCCATTCTGCCGACGACTTGCCCAGCCCACTATTCTTTATTGTGCTTCTTAACTTCTTATTTTCCAGATTAAGATCTCCTAAGTCATTTCTTACGACTTCAGCTTCTTTTTGCACTTTCTCTGTTCTGGATCTTTCAATCTGAACGTCGATCTTCAATTGGTAGTTTTCCTCTTGAAGAGCACTAAGGTCCCGAGACATCTTGGCCTTTTCTCGTTCAAATTCTTGTCTTGCCATTTCTAGCTCAGACGGCATTTCCTCCGAGAAAGGATTCTTTACGGTGTAATTCGTTGACGAGATTTGCTGACTATTCACCTATTGCTTCCTCCAGATATCGTAATCTTGGGTGAGGGTATCAGCATATAGAGCCAATTCCATCAGGTGAATTTTCTTCCAAGACTTTACAGTGTCTCAGACCCTCTTCATATACCCTTCACCCGCAAAAGTGAACTCGGACTGTGCTAATCCTCCAGTGGCGGGTATGAATTGTCGCGAAGAAAATTGCCTTTGGACTAATAGCGGGACGTATCCAACTCCTCCCCATAACCCGAGTAGTGGTACCCAATCTTGATTTCCAACCTTGTATCTCTCCAAGTTACATCTTCTGCTCGAAGGTTCTGAAAAATTGAAGTCCAATGTTCTTCGGTGACATCCTTTGGCTATTCTCTCTCAATATAGGCTTCCAATGGGGCGAAAGTTTTTGAAAACATGTGGTACGGTGTGAGCTCTACTTTCCAGAAATGGCTCAAAATCCAAATGTTCAGCAACTGTGCGCATCCGATAAATCGTCCTTCCCCTTTTATCCTACAACTACTCAGGGATCTGAAGGTCTCGGCTAGGATAGTCGGGACAGGGTTGATTCCTTGTTTTAATTTTTCAAAGAAATCCACCACCGCAACTTCTATGTGTCCAAGGACTTTCGGGAAGATGATCAAACCGTAAATGGCCAAAGCAAATAGATTTACTCTTTTCAACATGTCGGGATGGTTCAGAACCAAATCTCGTAGGGAAGACCATGGGATGCAAATGGTTTCATTCTTCTTCTTTATCTGTTTTTCGGCCCATGCGTCAGTCAGATCTGTCAATCTTACTAACTTCTTCTTAAAGGTCATTGGCTTAGGCTCCTTCACATATACTTTATGGAATTGCGCATTTTCAACACGGAGCAAAGCAACGTACTCCTCTATAGTATGAGTCATATCTTCTTGATTGAAGGTAAAACATTGGTAAGTCGGATCCCAAAATCTGACCATGGCTTGGACCAATCGTTCGTCTATGTTGACGGCAATCAAATTGGCTATGTCTCCATATCTCTCGGTGAAGATACCTCTAATGTCTGAGTCCCACTGATTCCAAACCGGAACCAAATCTTCAAGGTTATTTTGGCGAACATTCACAGTTACGTGCTCGGGCAGATTGGCAATACATCCCTCCACTAGACTATCCCCTTTTTCTTTCTGAGTTTTTAGAGACCAGTCCCGAACCACGGCATTCTTCTCGGTTGTTTGTATAATTAACTCTTCCATTAGAAACCCATTTTTTGGCAACCAAATCTCTAATCAACACCTTCCTAATATGATGCCTATAATGCATGATGTAAAATAAGACTGAAAACAAACAAACTTGGTTAGTAACCACAACAAATATAAATTACGGTAAATTCAGATAAAAAGTGCAAATGTCAAAGAGATAAAAGGTAAGAAACGCGTCTCCCATGTACTTATTTTGGTGACCATTAACAGACGGAGGTTCGGCATGGCTCTAATTAGGTGGCTCATACAGTTCATTATATGCGGTTTAGGTTCTAGATAGGTACTCGAATTGTCCGTACTGTCATCTGCTAAGATTAGTACGAAGCCTCGGTCATAGCCCATCACAGGCTCACGAGTTCAATTCGAGGGATTACATTTACTTATGCCTATGCAGAGGGACAAGTTAACTCATGAAAGCATAAGTCATATGTAACCCGAAAGTATTCACTAGCCTGTGCGGAGGGACGAGTTAACTCACAAAGGCATAGCGTTTACTTTCACTTAAACGGACGGAGCTCGGGTATAGAGCTCATGTTATGCAAAGATGCACGTGCACGGCGTGTGGGGAGAAACTCACAAACCTTTCATTTTATTTTAAAAAAACTACTAAACTAAAACCACAAAACTTAAAGTTGAAAAACAAAAGGACAAGATGAGTTAGAAAAAATATTTACAACATAGTGCGAATGCATGACTTTTTGAAAACAAAAATTTGAAAATCACGACTAAATGTCATTTTGAACAAGGAACTTTGAAAATTTTGACAACGCAAGTTTAATTCCAGACACGACTCTCAAAAGGCTCCCCAGCGGAGTCACCAACTGTAGCGACGTGAATTTTTTTTTGCTTGGTCGCTAATTGTGGTGATTTATTGAAAACTTGAAACTGAAATCTCGGTTTTATAAAAGGAGAAGTCGTCATCGATCCTTTTTCCTAGGTGTGATCGGACACATAATAAATTTATTTTTAAAACAAAAGAAGGCTGAGTTTGGGTCTACGTTAAAATCCAGAGAAAAAGTAGGGTTCGGGAGTTGGTTACGCGCGAGGAAGGTATTAGCACCCTCGCGACGCCCAAAATTGGTATCTCATAAACATGTGTCCTCTTGATTTTCAAAAATACAAATTCAATGTAACATTTAGTCGCGATCCAATTGAAAAGACATGAAATTTTAGTTTTTGGTTTTTGAGAAGGATATACCGTTTTAACACGATACTATAAATTCCATCCAACATAGCGATGAAACTTACGGTTTAATATTAAATCGATACATTACCTCACTTATTAAAAACAAAAATAAGATTTTCGAAATAATGCAAAGCAAATTGATGTGAAATAAAAATAAATAAAAGAGCCAGAAATATATGAAAGCAAATAACAAATATGACAATAATGAAAAAAAAACAATAACAATGCATGCGAGATTAAAAGTAATAATAGTATCAAATACGAGAAAACAATGAATATATATAATAATAACGGTATTAAGAATATGCACGCCAATATATATATGTGAATAGTAGTAGTGTCAGAAATATACTATACATAATATTTGAAATATAAACATGAAATAGTCGAAATATATATATACTACTTATATTGTCAATATATACATGATGTATAAAAAAAATTAAATCTTGAAAGATGTATGTACATAGTAACACTAAAATACACGCATAATGAATACCTATATAATATATAATGAATATGTACAAAGTACATTATAAATACTAATAACATAAAGAAAATTATATACATTGATAATACTATATAAATACATGTATATATATTTTAAAATGAATACATAATAACATTAGAATAAAATAATAAGTATAGTAATAACTATAAGGATATATGAAAATAATACTATATATAAAAAATGTATACAAAACTATAGAATATATGTACTAATATTAATAATAAATATAGTAGGAATAAAATAAATGTAATAATAATATACACACAATATGGTAATAAAAATATGCATATACATATAATAGTATCTAGGAATATATATATATAAGGTGATATGGAAATATGTACATAGAATAGTATATATAAAAAAACTAATAATATTGAATATATATACATAATATATAAAAAATGCATATATAATATAACATCAAAATATTTACATAATATATACATATTGGAAATAATAAAAAAAACCTATTACAATACTACATGGATATATACCTATATATATACTAGAGATATATACATACATATATAAAACATATACTAAGATTAACAACAATAGTAATAAAGATAAAAAAAATGTATACATAAAATAGTAATAATATATATAACTAATAAAAATAAAAATAAAGAAACATGTATGATATGTATATAACCCTATATGATATATATATTTTTATATTAAAAATGATAATAAAAAAACTATTCATACGCTATATAGATACGTACATATATATATAAATAATAATGATGTTAAAATATATGATGGTATTAGAAATGTACATAAAATAGTATGAAAGATAGATAGCTAATAATATTAAAACATATACATAATAATATAATATTAAAAACATATATATATTAATATGAAAAATGCATGTGTATATATGATATAGTATTAGAACACTTATATAATATACAAATATAAATACTATTAATGTTTAAAAAAACTTAGTAATTATATTACATAGATACATTATAAATAATATATACGTAACATATATATATAGTAGTAACTATAATAATAATATATTAGTAATAAATATAAAAATAACAGTAATAATATATAAAAAGAAAATAAAGACAATACGAAAATAAACTTAAATCTGAAGAAAGGACTAAATTTAAAACAAAAACAAAGTTTTGGGGTAATTTTAAAAATAAAAAAAGAGAGGGACTTATTTGAACACGGGCAGCACTAAGGGGGGCTAAAAATGCAATTTTTTGAACTATTTTAAAACACACAACAGTAAAGGGACTAAATCGAATCACGCAACAACTTTCAGGTCCAAATTAAAGTAAATTAAAATTTGATTGTAAATTAAAAAAAGGCGGAAGGGCTAAATGCGCAATTAGCCCTTCCATTCAAAAACACGCGGGCCCTAGGCCGGACGGGTCGGGTCAGATCGGGTAAGAGCTTAAATGACGTCGTTTTGGGGCTTAAGTATAGCCTCCAAAACGACGTCGTTTCGGAAGGCTATAAATAGGCCTATTTCAAAAAAAAAAGTCATTTGTAAGGGGAAGAAGAAAAAAAAGAAAGAGAGGAAGAGAGAAAAAGAGAGAGGAGGGAGAGGGAAAGGATTCTGGTAGGAGGAGGGGCACCGGTCCGTCACTGGACCTTCGCCGGCGCCGGCGCCAGCCACCGTACACGGTGGCCGAAAAAGGTAAGAAATTTAAATTTTTTTATATTTTTTTATTTTCGAATATATGTATATATATATGTTATAAAAGAAGAAGAAAAGAAAAAAATAGATTTAAGAAGATAATAAAGAAAATAAAAAAAGAAATCACCTTCCGATTTATGTTTTCGTTCCTTGTTTCTTTTTGAATTTTTCTCCGCTTTTTATATTTGATCTATGCTATTTGTTGTTTGAATCTATTGATGGTATTGTTTTTTTTTGCTCAAAAGTCGATTATTTTTCTTGTTTCTTTGCTTGAATTGTCCAACCCTTTTACAAATGTTGTGTTTTGCTCTTTATAGCCATTCTTACACTGTCTTGTTTCCCTAGAATTTGACGTTTGCGTGCTCCCTTTGTTTTGCAGGGTATGGCCGGTGCTGGTGGTGGCAGAGGCTGGTATGGTGTTGGATGGGACAAGGGCAGGTGCAAGTGGTCGGATGGGATGGGGTTAGGTGGTGTTAGGGTTTTGGTTGTGAGCTGGTTAGGGTTAGGGGTAATTTGGGTCTGTTTTTGGGTAGTGGGTTTTGATGGGTTAGTAGGCTGTTAATTTAGTGGGTTAGGTGTTGGGTAAGGGTTTAATGAGTTTATGTTGTATTTGGGTTTTGGGCATGGGGTTGTTAAATGGGTAGTTTTAGGTTTAATTTGGAAATGTAACTGGGATGAGTAGTTTAAAATGGCCCAAAATTGGCCTATAGCAACGTTATTTTTTAATTACATGACTATCAAGTAGGTA
The DNA here is from genome assembly GCF_007990345.1 of Gossypium hirsutum. Taxonomy (NCBI): domain Eukaryota; kingdom Viridiplantae; phylum Streptophyta; class Magnoliopsida; order Malvales; family Malvaceae; genus Gossypium; species Gossypium hirsutum. The sequence continues at coordinate 89,853,900 of NC_053430.1, read as the reverse complement.
TTTTTATTTAAAAATGTGACATCAACAAAATTGGCAAAAAAAATTAACGATATCAATAATTGGACTTAATTTTCAAATTTGAAAAGCAAAAAGACTAAATTCTTAAAAATAAAACTACGAAGACTAAATTACATATTTTAACCTTTATACTACAAAACATTTATTATTAATATATTTATAATTGTAATAAATATTTATTATTAAAATATTACTATTGAATATTTTCAATAATATGTGAATAATATTATTTAAAATTATTATTTTTAAAATTTATTATTAAAATAAAATTGAAATATTAAATAATTTATTAAAATAATAAATTATATTTATTAATTGACTAAATATAAATAATTAAATATGTATGTTTAATAGTATTGAAAAATATAATATTTTAATAATTTTAAATATTTTAAAAAATAAAAATAAACATTATTATAAATATAATAATATTAAGTTTGATTTAAGCTAATTTTTATATAAAAATTTATATATAGAGGAGCTCTTTTTTGAAAAATAACTTACCTTTTTCAAAATGATAAGTTATTTTACAGGAAAAATGATTTATTTTACGTTGAATTGTAAGTTATTTTCTATTGACCAAATTATTTTCTATGAAATAAATACAGAAAAATATAAAAAATATTTTTCGTAAAACTTTGTACGTATAAACAAACGGACGCGGAGTGTTTGGATAACCTCCATTGATTCAGACCGGACCGTATTTTAAAACCGACGCCGCTTAGGAGAATTAAATGGCTTTCTCCAATAATGATTTCATAAAAGCCTCTAATTAATGACATCAACTAAACACTTATTTAAGCTTATTAATGGCTTTCTCCAACGCATATCCAAAATCCCTATTCCTATGATAATGCTTCTGACAAACACTTAAGTATGTGCATGATAATGATATTTCTGAATAAAATAAAATAAAATAAAAGTTTATCTTAGTAATACATAATTCCTGTATATTAAGGAAGCATCTTTATTTAGGACGTAGGAAATTGTAAGATTTGCTATGCCACTTTACTTATTTAGATACATGCAACTTGGAATGATTTTATTTTAGTAGTGAGGATCAGCATGTGTTTCAACATTCACAGCCTCCCCAGCGTAAGCGCAGCACCTTCGGCAACCTCTTCCGTAATAATCTGAATGACAGCATCCATAGGCACAACCTCCTCCATAACCTCCACGTCCTCGTCCACCGTAACCACCACCATACCCACCGCGCCCTCCGTATCCTCCGTACCCACCACGCCCTCCGTATCCTCCGTACCCACCGCGCCCTCCGTATCCTCCATAACCTCGACGGCTCCCGTATCCACCATATCCATATTTGGACTCTTCTACCTCAGCCTCAGCCTCGGTTGTTTCAGTAGCCACCTCACCTGCAAAATCAATACCATATATATCTAAATGTTCCACATGGTCATTTACGCTAACATACAGATTTCAATTCATGCAATATAGTTGAGAGATGGAGATACTAAATAATTAGCTAATTAAGAAGCCATGCTAGTTAGTTGCAGACCATTGTTCTTTTCAGTGGTGGTTTCAGCAAGGTCTCGAGCTGTCACTTCCGATGAAATGAGAAGAACAGCAGCAGCTAAAAGGGCAAGGAGAAGGAAACTCTTGGAAATGGAACTCATATTTGATTTCTTTCTTTCTTTCTTATGGAACTGATCAAAGTATTTGGAGAACAAAGGATGTTTAAACCAAGGCATTCCCCATATCTATTTATAGGCCCCGATGGATCAATATTCGAAGGGACACAAGGAAAATCTGATTGTGACCACATGCAATTAAAGATAGTGTGTCGAGCCCGCTTTGAACTTGGGTGTTAAAGAGTTTGAATGTTATTAAGTCAGTTCCCATTGCCTCGACTCGGTTCAACTTGCATACAGGAAGTGGAGGGTCAACTTTACATTAGGAAAAGAGAGCGAGAAAGAGGACCACTGATATCACTGAATAGAGAACAAATTGATGTCTGTCCAACCATGATTACGTGCGTTGCATGAATATTAGGGCATTAACGTGCTAAAGTATTAATTAATAATGGAGGTTGGGAGCTATAAATGTAAAGCCCTTTCATTTCGGCTTGGACTTTTTGCATGTTCTTATCCAAATTAATAATCACGGTTGTCCTTGTAAGGCTTCGGTCAAACTCCAACAAGGCAATGACCAAAAAGTGAAATAATTAAAAGCCTTAGCTATCAAACATGAAACTCCTTTCTCCAAGTCACTTCTATCAAGCAAGGTTATCGTATAGAATAGTGGGTTTAATTAAATAAATTATTTAAAAATTAATTTAATTTTAGTTAAATTAATTTTTAATTTAATTCAATTAATTCAAAACAATTCATAAGTCAATCGATTTAAATTAATATCCTAGCTAATTTTTTATTTAATCAATTTAATTGACAATCCAATTTATTTTAAAAACTATTATTTAACAAAATTTTAATTTAATCAATTTAATCCGTCAATACCATCTAATTTAAACAATGGTTACAGGATTTTGATTGATAAATTAGATAAAACAAAAAGGGTGACATCCAATCGGTCCGCATGGTGACTAACCATCGCGAGCCATCAAATATTATAATAATAAATTAGTTATATTTAATATATTTATAAAATTAATCTAATATTTTAATAAAATTCTAAAACCTAAAATTCCAGATAGTAAAACTGCTAAACTTAATTTATAAAAAAATCCAACGGCTCACAATTGTTTTTAAGCAACTGTGAGATCATCATTTTCCAATCAACAATCATTCTCTTCCAGTTTAGAGTAATTTGATTCGTTAATAAATATAGAATATGTTAATCATTAATCCTATTTTGTTAAACTCGCTTCTATTTCTACTAAATACATTTATCTATATTAATATCAAGTGTTTAGAAGTTACCGAGTTAATTAATACAAATCAGTCATTTAATTAATAAAAAAAATATTATAATAATAAATTAGTTATATTTAATACATTTATCTATATTGATTTTGAGAAGGCTGTTTGCTTAGGAGAATTTGAAGCCGAAGAAAATGCTGAAGATTATGTCTCGTCTCCTGAATTGTTAAGAATGGTGGAACAAGAGGATAAACAGATTCTGCCTCATGAAGAATCTGTGGAAACAATAAATTTGGGCACTGAAGAGAGGAAACAAGAAGTGAAGATTGGGACTTCTATTTCAGAAAGTACCAGGCATAGTTTGATCACTTTACTCTGCGAATACAAAGATGTTTTCGCATGGTCATACCAGGACATGCCAGGGCTAGATGAAGATTTAGTGGTCCATAAGCTCCCATTAAAGCCAGAATGCAAGCCCATCCAGCAAAAATTAAGACGGATGAGGCCCGAAATGCTGTTAAAAATAAAAGAGGAAGTCAAGAAGCAATTTGACGCTGGCTTCCTACAAGCCTCCAAATATCCAGAATGGGTGGCTAACATAGTCCCGGTACCAAAAAAAGATGGCAAAGTACGAATGTGCGTGGATTACCGTGACCTGAATCGAGCAAGCCCAAAAGATAATTTTCCCTTGCCACATATTGACACGTTGGTGGACAACACAGCAAAACATTCATTGTTTTCTTTCATGGATGGATTCTCGGGGTATAATCAGATCAAGATGGCCCCTGAGGATATGGAGAAAACTACCTTCATAACAATGTGGGGAACGTTCTGCTACAAGGTGATGCCATTCGGGTTAAAAAATGCTGGGGCAACATATCAGAGGGCTATGGTAACGTTATTCCATGACATGATGCATAAAGAAATAGAGGTCTATGTCGACGATATGATTGCTAAATCCCGAGGGGAAGAAGAGCATGTAGTGAACCTCAAGAAGTTGTTCGAAAGGCTGAGAAAGTTTCAGCTAAAGCTTAATCCAGCCAAATGTACATTTGGGGCTACCTCGGGAAAGTTGCTAGGCTTCATTGTCAGTGAAAGAGGTATCGAAGTTGATCCAGATAAAATAAAAGCCATCCAAGAATTACCACCTCCGCGCACGCAAAAGGAAGTTAGAGGATTTTTAGGGAGATTAAACTACATTGCCCGATTTATCGCTCAACTTACCAACCAATGCGACCCAATCTTTCAGCTTCTTCGAAAACATAACCCGGGAGAATGGAACGAGGAATGCCAGGTGGCCTTTGATAAGATAAAATAATATTTGTCTAGTCCTCCAGTGCTAGTACCGCCAACTCCTGGAAGACCATTGATATTGTATTTGACTGTGTTCGAAAGTTCAATGGGTTGCGTACTGGGGCAACACGACGAGTCAGGAAAGAAAGAAAAAGCGATCTACTACCTCAGCAAAAAGTTCTCTGAATATGAGGCAAAATATTCGTCCATTGAGAAATATTGTTGCGCTCTGGTTTGGGTAGCTCGGAGACTTAGACAATATATGTTGTATCACACGACATGGCTAATTTCAAAGCTGGACCCAATAAAATACATGATGGAATCGCCGGCACTATTGGGAAGAATGGCATGATGGCAGATCCTCCTTTCGGAATATGACATTGCCTATGTTAGTCAGAAGTCGATAAAAGGGAGCGCAATAGCTGACTTCTTAGCAACTCGAACGACAGAGGAATATGAGCCTTTAAGATTCGATTTCCCAGACGAAGACTTAATGTGCATCACAGAAATAGAATCCGAGTCATCAAAAGAGAAGTCATGGAAGATGTGCTTTGATGGTGCGTCAAATGCTTTAGGGCATGGAATTGGAGCAATCCTGGTATCACTAGACGGGAACTGAACTTCTTCTGTACCAATAATATCACAGAATATGAGGCCTGTATCATGGGGCTTCGTGCAGCTATCGAACGAAACATCAAGATCTTGGAGGTGTACGGGGACTCAGCCCTAGTGATTTACCAAATCCGTGGAGAGTGGGAAGTGAGGGACTCAAAATTGATTAAGTACAGCGATTTAGTGGCTGGATTGATCAAGGAATTCAAAGAAATAACTTTTCATTACTTCCCACGAGAAGAGAACCAACTGGCTGATGCCCTGGCCACTTTGGCTTCAATGTTCAAAGCAAGTAGAGAAGCAGAAATAATGCCCCTCAAAATGAGCATATACGAGGTCCCTGCACACTGTTGTAGCATTGAGAAAGAAGTAGACGGACGGCCTTGGTTCCATGATATCTTAGAATATATCAAGAATCAAAGGTATCCCGAACAAGCGAATGAGAACGATAAAAGAACAATTAGAAGAATGGCAACGGGATTGTTCTTGATGGGGATATTCTGTATAAAAGAAGAAAGGATCAGATGCTTTTGAGATGTGTGGATGATGTTGAAGCCAGAAAAATACTTGAAGAGGTCCATGAGGGAATTTGCGGAACGCATGCCAATGGTTTCAATATGGCCAGAAAGATCATGAGACTCGGTTATTATTGGCTGACAATGGAAAATGACTGCATCAATTTTGCCAGAAAATGCCACAAATGTCAAATATATGGCGATAAAATTCATGGAGCCCCTTCACCCCTTCATGTCATGACTTCTCCGTGGCCTTTTTCTATGTGGGGCATGGATGTCATAGGGCCAATTTCTCCAAAAGCATCAAATGGACATCAATTCATTTTTGTGGTCTTCGATTACTTCACAAAATGGATAGAAGCCGCTTCGTTTGCCAATGTGACGAGGACTGCAGTTTGCAGGTTTTTGAAAAAGGAAATCATTTGCCGGTATGGTTTGCCTGAAATAATCATTTCAGATAATGCCACGAATCTGAACAATAAGATGATGAAAGAAGTGTGCGAGTAGTTCCAAATAAAGCATCATAACTCCTCGCCCTATCGCCCAAAGATGAATGGGGCTGTTGAAGCAGCCAATAAAAATATTAAGAGGATCATTGGGAAAATGACTGAGACGTTTAAAGATTGGCACGAGAAGCTTCCATTTGCTTTGTTTGCATATCACACATCTGTACGAACATCTACGAGAGCAACTCCTTTCTCTCTGGTTTATGGAATGGAAGCTGTGCTACCTATCGAGGTTGAGATCCCTTCTCTACGAGTCTTAATGGAATCAAAGTTAGAAAAAACAGAATGGGTACAAGCTCGATATGATCAGCTGAACCTCATTGAAGAAAAGCGTCTCAGGGCAATTTGTCACGGGCAGATGTACCAAAAAAGAATGATAGCAGCCCATGACAAGAAGGTACGACCAAGAGAATTCCATGAAGGAGAACTCGTGCTGAGAAAAATTCTCCCAATACAAAAAGATCTGCGAGGGAAATGGGCACCAAACTGGGAAGGACCGTACGTCGTAAAGAAGGCATTCTCAGGAGGAGCTTTGATCCTTACCGAGATGGATGGGAAAGAGTTGTCGAATCCAGTGAACTCAGATGCTGTGAAGAAATATTATGCTTAAGATGAAAACCCGAAAAGGGTATCTTAAAAAAAAAAGAGGGATCAAGGCGAAAACCCGCAAAAGGCGTCTTGATTAGCACAAAAGATTAGGATGAAAACCCGAGAGGGCATCCTAATGAGGTAAACCTGGCTTAAAGAGCGTGGCGTTTTAACAGCGGGTCAAACAGTGAGACTACAGTATTTGAAGCATTTCTAAAAGCTCGAAATCTTCTACGCAAAGAGCCAGACTCGAAAAGATTCTTGATTGAGGAACGTGGAAGAGTTCATGTGTCGAATATCTAAAGTATTTGTATCCGTTGAATACAATCCTTTCTTTCTTTTTGACATTTTTTACTCTCATTGATTAACTTGCTTTATTTGCCATATTTGAAATAGATGAATATGAAATATCATTTTATCCCTACCTGACCTTTTTCATGCATCTCATTATGTGTTTATTTACATGATAAATGGAGAAATGACATACTCTAAACAAAAGAAATGTTAAGCATTACCTGGATGAAAATTTGATAAGCACAAGAGTCTTAAAGTAAGAACAAAGTTCAGTCGGGGGCAGAAGAGTGATATCTGAGGAACGTCAATTACTCGTGAAGCTTGAAGGCAGGTATAAGGCCTAAAGAGAAAGTCGAGAATCAAAGAAATGAACACAGATCCTCAACAATCGTGGCTAAATGGACATACGACAAACATGCTTAAGGAGCACTGCATAATCATGTAGGCATAAAAGCATTTAAGACAAACATGTGCATATCATGATAACATCATACATAGCATATACAGGTACTCCAGCAGAGCAAGAAATCTTGAATGAGAGTCGCACTGAATCAAAGGAAAAGACACCCGAGTTCTACCAAAGGACAGGTTTTGGGTATTTTGATGTTTTTAATTCATGATTTTCAAAAAAAATCAACTCATATTGCGAGAGGTGAGTTGAGCCTCAGGACACGCTGAGGTGGTTTTAATTTATGTTCATCAAAAGTAGCTCATATTGCAAGAGGTGAGTTGAGCCTTGGCTCACACGCTGAGGTATTTTCAATTTCTGTTTTTAAAATCAACTCATATTGCGAGAGGTGAGTTGAGCCTCAGGACACGCTGAGGTAATTTCAATTTCTGTTTGTCAAAAATCAACTCATATTCCGAGAGGTGAGTTGAGCCTCAAGACACGCTGAGGTAATTTCAATTTCTGTTTGTCAAAAATCAACCCATATTGCGAGAGGTGAGTTGAGCCTCAAGACACGCTGAGGTAATTTCAATTTCTGTTTGTCAAAAATCAACTCATATTGCGAGAGGTGAGTTGAGCCTCGGCTCACATGCTGAGGTCTTTTCAATTTCTGTTCGTAAAAAAAAAATCAACTCATATTGCGAGAGGTGAATTGAGCCTCAGGACACGCTGAGGTATTTTTAAATTTCTGTTTTTCAAAAATCGACTCATATTGCGAGAGGTGAGTTGAGCCTCGGGACACGCTGAGGTAATTTCAATTTCTGTTTGTCAAAAATTAACTCATATTGCGAGAGGTGAGTTAAGCCTCAGCTCACATGCTGAGGTCTTTTCAATTTCTGTTCTTCAATTTTTGTTCGTAAAAAAAATCAACTCATATTGCGAGAGGTGAGTTGAGCCTCAGGACACGCTGAGGTATTTTTAAATTTCTTTTTTTCAAAAATCAACTCATATTGCGAGAGGTGAGTTGAGCCTCGGGACACGCTGAGGTAATTTCAATTTCTGTTTGTCAAAAATTAACTCATATTGCGAGAGGTGAGTTGAGCCTCGGCTCACATGCTGAGGTCTTTTCAATTTCTGTTCTTCAACTTCTGTTCGTAAAAAAAAATCAACTCATATTGCGAGAGGTGAGTTGAGCCTCAGGACACGCTAAGGTATTTTTAAATTTCTGTTTTTCAAAAATCAACTCATATTGCGAGAGGTGAGTTGAGCCTCGGGACACGCTGAGGTAATTTCAATTTCTGTTTGTCAAAATTTAACTCATATTGCGAGAGGTGAGTTGAGCCTCGGTTCACATGCTGAGGTCTTTTCAATTTCTGTTCTTCAATTTCTGTTTGTAAAAAAAATCAACTCATATTGCGAGAGGTGAGTTGAGCCTTAGGACACGCTGAGGTATTTTTAAATTTCTGTTTTTCAAAAAAATCAACTCATATTGTGAAAGGTGAGTTGAGCCTTGGGACACGCTGAGGTAATTTCAATTTCTGTTTGTCAAAAATTAACTCATATTGCGAGAGGTGAGTTGAGTCTCGGCTCACATGCTGAGGTCTTTTTAATTTCTGCTTTTCAATTTCTGTTTTTTCAATTTATATTTTTCAAAAATCAACTCGTATTGCGAGATGTGAGTTGAGCCTTGGGTTCACATGTCGAGGTATTTTCAAAATCTACTTTTGCGAGAGGTGAGTTGAGCCTTGGCTCACGTGCTGAGCTATTTTCAATTTCTATTTTTAATGTCTAGTTTTACAGAGTCAATTCATATTGCGAGAAATGAGTTGAGCTCAGGATCACATGCCGAGTAAAGAATCAATATTAGAGCTGATTGAAGACACCAGATTTTGTCTCCCTGAAGTTGCAGTGGAGTTAATCGAGGATATCAGATCTTGCCTTTCTAAAGTGGCAGAAGAGAAGACCCAAGGCCTTATCTCACTGAAGCGATTGAAGAGCATATTGAATTACATTGGAACAGATTGAAGCTACAAGGCATATCTCCGAATTTGCAGTGGATTGAACCAAAGCTACAAGATGCGATGGACTGGAAAGAGACTACCTGGATGAGAAGAGCACCAAAGAAGTCCATACTTAGCAAGACCGGGCAAAATTGGCCTTTCTTTATATATTTGCTCTATTCTCGTTACACGATAATAAGCAAAGATGGGCAGCTGTTGTAGGCCAATTTTAGCCCATTTACATCAAAACCCAATTTAGCCTTACCTAACCCACCAAAATTAAACCCAAAACCCAAAATCTTAACTACCCAAAGCCCAATTTACATCAAAACCCCAATGACCCAAACCCTAAGCCCAAATCAAAATAAAAAAAAACCTAGCCCACAACTTAAACTTTTCTCAACTAGCCACTCCTTTTCCACCACCAACTCCACTAGCCACACATTTTCCACCACTAACTCCACTAGCCACTCTTTTTCCACCACCAACTCCCACTCTTTTTCCACCACCAACTCCACTAGCCACACCTTTTCCACCATCACTTGTACCTACAAATGAAGACATAAACAATAAAAAATATTTTGTAAATGGCTATATAAGCCTTCTCATATTTTGTATATGAGGGGGAGATTTTTTTTTTTTGGAGAGTTTTTGGGAGAGAAAGTTATTGTAAAGGGTTTTTGGAGAGGTTTCTTTTTAAAGTAATTAAGGAGAAGAGTTATTGTGAAGGCTAGTTTTTGGAGAAGCTAGTTTTTTTTTTTTGAAGATTAATCAAAGATCAAAGCAAAAGAGGTTTATTTGTCTATTCTCATTTTAAGTTCTTTGTTTACTTATTGTTTTCCTTTCAATCTTATTTTATTTCTTTTATACGAAAGTAAAAAAAATAAAAGGAGGAAGCTTACCCATTTTTACCGAAAAAGTTTTTTTGAGGTCCGGCTGCCGTGTACGGTGGCGCCGGCGGCGGTCCGGCGACCGGACGATGGCCGACCTTGTGGCCGAAAATGATCCACCCTCTCCCTCTCTCTCCTTTTTTGTTATTATTATATTTCTTAATATTATATTATATATTCTTTTAATATATTAGGTATATTTTAAATTCTATATTACATATATATATTTTATACTATTTTATGTATATATCTTTAATATTATATTATTTATATATATTTTTTTTACATGTTATCTTATGTATATATCTTAACTATATTATGTATGTATTTTTAACACTATATTATGTACATATTTTTAATATTATCACGTATTTATTTTTTTATATATGTACATATTGATGTAGTATTATTAATAGTATTGATTTTTAAACATCATTATTATTTCTAATATATATATTATGTACATTTTTTTATTTCTATTTTATTTTTTATTTGTCAATATTAATTATTATTATTCTAATATTTTGATATTTTGATATTTTATATTTTATATATTTTATTATTCACATCATTATTCGCATTTTTTGACAATAATATTCTTGGATTTTTTTTACTATCATTTTAAAAAAATTTTACATTTTAATTTTAAGAATAAGGCAATGTACCGATTTTAACATTAAGTCATCGATTTCATCGCTATGTTGGGTGAAATTAATTGGCTCGTGTTAAAAACGGAACGTCCTTCTAAAAAACAAAAAAACTTGCAACTTCTCATTTCCTTCAATCGGATCACACTTAAATGTCAAATTGAATTCGTATTTTTGAAAATCAAGACAACATGTGTTTAATAAGATACCAATTTTGGGCGTCGCGAGGGTGCTAATACCTTCCTTGCGCGTAACCGACTCCCGAACCCTAAATTTTCTCTAGATTTTAACGTAGACCTAAACTTGGCCTTTTATTTGTTTTAATAAGAGATCTAATAGGTGTCCAATCACACCTAGGAAAAAGGATCGGTGGCAACTCCCTGTTTATTTCAAAAATCAAACGTCAAATTTCAAACTTTTTTTCAATAAATCGCCACAATTAGCGACCAAGCTAAGCTAAAATTTTTACGTCGCTACAACAATATTTTGTATTAATATTTTTAAAAATTAGAATTAAAAATTTATTATTAATATAATAATATTAGGTATGATTCAAATTAATTTTTATATAAAAATAAATTTACTCATAAAAGAGTTATTTTCTAGAAAATTACTTACATTTTTTAAAATGGTAAGTAAATTTTCAGAAAAAAAATGACTCATGTTCTAAGTTGTTATATTTTTTTATATATTTAGAATTTAGTCCCCCTCTTATTACTTTTTAAGTAATTTAATTCCTCTACTCTTTAGATTTAAAATTTTAAATCTAATTGTGAATATTGTAAAATTTCTTTTGTCAAATTATTATTCATTACAATGCCATTTTTTTAGTTACATATAGTTATTAGGTGCATATATTTTTTAATTTCATAATGTCACACCAACAAATTAATAATTTTTTTTAATAATGTTAACAATTAAATTTTAATTTTGAAATCTAAAATGTAGAGGGACTAAATTCATGAAAACAAAAATATAGAGACTAAATTATAAATTTACAAAATATTCGGGGATTTATAAAATAATTTTACCTTTTTTAATAATCAATTTATTGTTATTTCTGTTTATTTTAATATATAATAAAATAAACTTTAATTAGTATTTTTTTTTCTTATCCAGTAGATTGTAGTCTTCATATGAAATGAAAACAAAACACAAAATGATATTACTTAAAAACTTGAATTGTAAAGATATAAGATATAGAAATTGTATTATTCTTAATCTTCCACTGCAATAATTATAATAAATTTAATATATATATATATATTTTTAAAATTGAATGTTTCATCGGAAATATATACACATTAAATATAATAATAACTAAAATTAATTAATTAATTACTTTTTAATAAAATATCTAAAATACCTAAAGTACCCTTTGATTTTTTATGCTACTTAAAATGGCTCTGTTAACTACTATTAGAGGTTAGTAATGTATTATATGTAAAATTTGTGTTATGATACTTGTTATCATTGGCCCAAGATTCGAATGGGTTCGAGTTGGACAGGCCGGTTTCCATTGAGGTCGCATGATAATAGTTGTTCGCAAGATGGGTATTTATATTTTCCACGAGGTCACACATGAGATTGCACATGAGACTGCATAAACATGTGTTAAGTTTAGGGTAAGATACATGTTTCTATGCATGAAACTCACCTAGTATGTCATATCAATTAACAGCACCCATATCATATAAATAAACAAACACCACCATTAATATTCATATAGGTAACAAGGTAAGATTCAAGCGATTTCTCTTTTTGTTTTTTGCTTTCGTGTGTTTGCCTTTTATTCATTGAATATTATGGCAGTATTGTGGTTTGAGTGTTTACGTGTTATCGTGGCTGTTTCTCCTTTACTTTAAAGGAGTTATTCGGTGGTGTACGGGGCCTGTGGATTGACGTGAAGGGTCTCTGTCAAAGTCTGGCTTTGGGATGGGGACTTCTTGAAGGGTTTTCGAGTGTTTAACGGTGAACTTTGTTGCCTTTTGAGACCTGGCTCTAGGGTTGTGTGTTTTTTAGAGGGCCTCTCAAGGTATTCTCGTGGTTGCGTCTGTTCGCTGACATGTAACCAAGTGGACCCGAACTGCGACAAGGGTTACAATGGCTGATGACATAAATGCGATGCTTGAAAGATAGAAGTTTTTTGAAGAAGAGTCTGCCCAGGTCATTAGCACCAATACTAACAACAACTTCCAAGGGTTTGAATCATGGGCAGTGGGCAAAATAATGGCAGAGGAGAAATCGAATAAGGAGGCGATGTATAGAGTCTTCAAGTCGTTATGGTTCACAAAAGAGGAGGTAAGTTTGTAGCCCTGAAAGATGAGGCAATAATAGTTAAATGTGGATGTCTGGAAGATAGAAGCAGAATCCTCAACCTTATGCCCTAGCTGTTCAGCAACTGTTTATTCTCTATGATGCTTTTCATTAAGGGTAAAGACATAGATACATATGAGTTCAACCTGTCTCCTTTTTGGCTAAGGGTTTACAACATACCCTTGGAATAAATGGACCGTCAAACTGCGCTGGATGTGGGAAATGCCATAGGTGAGTTGGTGGCGATTGACTGGAAGGATAGAAATGGGGGTTGGACTGAATTCTTAAGGATAAAAATAAAAATAATGTCTTAAAACCTTTGCTAGGATTGTGAAGCTAGTGGGAAGAGGTGGGACCGAAATAATATCGCGCTAAAGTATTAGAGGTTACTAGCTTTTTGCTACTCTTGTGGCTTAATCGGACATACTAAAAAAAGTGCAAAAACAAAGATGAAGGCCCTAAATCAAATGTATTAAATCTCCAATATGGAAGCTAGATGATGGCTAATATAGTGGTCCAAAATCAAGATAGGGGAAAATGAAGAAATGGAGTTGAAATAATGGCAACAAATACTCTACCGAATGAGGAGTAAGAGGAGAGCAAACAAAAACAAAGGACGATTATGGGCAATTTTTACAGAAAGAAAAAGATAAGGGATACGAAGAGGACTCAGTATCTACCTCTCCTCTGGAAAAAAGGAACTATAAATCTATGTGTGATGGACTAGAACGCTTTTAAAGCAAAAGAAAGAGACAGAGGGGTCTCAATAGAGACAACACAGACAAGAGCCCATCTAAAATCATGAGGAGAAGATTTCTAGACAATGTTTCACCATGCAAGGCAGCGGCTAGCGACTAGCCCCGCCAAGAGCAATGAGGATCCTTTGCTGGAACTGTCATGGGATTGGAAACCCTATGACAGTTCGTGAATTAAAGCAACTTCTCGTTGCAAATGACTCTGATATAATATTTTTTTGTGAAACAAAAATCCAAGCTAATAAATTTTCTCTTATTCGCAGTAAGTGCAGGATGGAAGGTTCTTCGCTGTTAATGCAAATGGGAAAAGTAGAGGCCTTGTTATGATGTGGAAAGATAGCATTTAAGTCAAAATTATAAACTATTCTAGCAACCATATTGACTCAATGATTCACCTGGAGAATGATAATCCCATTCGCTTTACGGTTTCTATGGGAATGCTGATCTAAATAAAAAAATGCTCGTGGGATAGGCTAAAAGGGTTGGTAAGTCGGCTAAGGAACAATGGATCATTAGGGGATATTTCAATGTGATTCTTAACAATGAAGAAAAAAAAGGGGGTTGAAGGAAGCCAAATGTCCTTATAGAGGATTTCCGTGAGATCATTGATGAGTTTTTGATGGTTAACTTGAAAATGGATAATGGGTGGTTTACCGGGGTCAATAATAGGGAGGGTACAATGATGGTCAATGAGAGACTTGTTGCGCGGAAGCGTGTGAAAGAGTAAAATTATTGTACTGAAAAATCACACTAAGTTCAATTTCCAGGAAAGAGAGGTAGATCACGAAGATCACTTAAATACCAAGTCTTTCCTAGCCAGAATATCCCTCTATCGTAATTTAATAGCACAATAAATCACTACAATCACATTCACAAAATATGCAAAACAAATAATAAAGAACACCAGAATTTTAACGAGGTTCAGCAAATTTTGCCTACGTCCTCGGGCACTACCAAATATATTTCACTCCAAAAATTACAAATAGAGAGAGAGAATAATGCCTTAGTAGAGAATGACAATTATGGGATGAAGAAAGTAAGCAATGGTTAGGCCTATTTATAGTTGAGGTTCAAGGATCAGCTTGCAATGTCCCTATACAATTAGGGACCAAAATTGCAATTATCCCATGCCAACTTTTAACCTAACTTGCCAACCAATATTACTTTCTACTTTCGGTGAACACCCCATTTGACTTTTCAAACAATGGTGGGTTCCAATAATCTCCACCTTGAAGATTTGATTACGATAATCTTATCTTCACACAATTCTTTCTGCTTTTGACAACAATACTTGATAGTGCCTTCTTCAACTATTAAACTTGCAGGATATTAATCAAGTTCAAACAATGTTCGAACTTGGTTGCTGTTACCACCTTGGTCATCATATCTGCGGGATTATCTGCAGTCTTGATCTTCTGAAGACAAATTTTCCCCTCTTCAATAATTTCCCGCACAAAATGGAATCGTACGTCGATATGTTTTGTACATGCATGATAGACTTGATTCTTTGCTAAATGAATAGCACTTTAACTATCACAATACACGTTAATATGCTCCTGAACCAACCCCAAGGTTTTAGCCATACCTTGTAACCAAATAGCCTCCTTTACAGCCTCTGTTACAGCCATGTACTCGGCTTCTGTGGTTGACAATGCAACTGTAGACTGTAGTGTAGACTTCCAACTTATTGGTCCTCCAGCAAGTGTAAACACATAACCGGTGGTTGATCTTCGCTTGTCCAAATCACCGGCATAGTCAGAATTAACGTACCCAATAACACCTTTACCAAGTGTATTATCCTGCTTGAACAGTAATCCAACATCCACGGTCTTCTGAATATACCGTAGAATCCATTTCACAGCTTGCCAATGTCATTTTCCAGGATTATGCATATACCTGCTCACTATACTAACTGCCTGTGAAATGTCGGGTCTTGTACACACCATTGCATACATCAAGCTACCCACTGCATTAGAATACGGAACTTGCAACATGTATTCTCGTTCCGTATTCGTTGAAGGAGATAGTTGTGCAGAAAGCTTGAAATGAGAAGCCAACGGGGTACTTACAGGTTTTTTCTGCTCGTTCAGGCCAAACTGCTGTAGTACCTTTTTCAAATACTGCTTCTGAGACAAGCTAACTCTATCATGAGCTCTATCTCTCCATATTTCCATGCCGAGAATCTTTTTAGCTTCTCCTAGATCTTTCATCTCAAACTCGAGATTGAGTTGAGTCTTCAATCTTTCAATCTCAACTTTGCTCTTAGATGCTATTAGCATATCATCAACATATAAGAGCAAGTATATGAAAGTTCCTTCTTGTAGCTTCTGAAAATACACGCAATGATCAAATTTACTTCTTGTGTACCTTTGCCCTTTCATGAACTGATCAAATCGCTTGTACCACTGTCTCGGAGATTGCTTCAATCCATAAAGCGACTTTGTCAGTTTGCAAACCCAATTTTCTTTTCCAGCAACCTTGAATCCATCTGGCTGAGTCATATAGATTTCCTCTTCCAAATCATCGTGTAAAAACGCGGTCTTCACATCAAGCTGAACTAGTTCAAGATCATATTGCGCAACCAAGGCTAGCAAAATCCGAATAGACGAATGCTTCACAACTGGAGAAAACACTTCATTGTAGTCTATTCCTTCTTTCTGAGTGTAACCCTTTGCTACTAATCTAGCCTTGTATCGAATTTCATTTTTATCAGGAAATCCTTCCTTCTTTGCATATACCCATTTGCATCCAATTGCCTTCTTTCCCTTGGGTAGTGTCACCAACTCCCAGGTCTTATTTTTATGAAGAGACTGCATTTCTTCATTCATTGCTTGCTTCCACTTTACACCATCAGGGTTACTTATTACTTCTGTGTAAGTAGAAGGAACATCATCATCTGTAATTGGAAGTGCATAGGCCACTATATCATCAAAGCGAGCAGGCTTACGAATCTCTCTTCTTGGCCTTCTATATGCAATTGAATCTTGTTGCTGTAGAGGTTCTTGGGTAGGAACCTCTTCATCATTTGTCCCTTCAATATTAGCTGGATCATCGTTAACCTTTTCAAGCTCCACCTGCTGCAAAGTACTACTGGTTTTGTCATCCTTTTGTGAATCCTTGTACTTCAACATGGTTGATTCATCAAAAGTCACATCTCTAATGAAAACAATCTTCCTTGTATCAGGACACTAGAGACGATATCCTTTTACTCCATCAGTTATACCCAAGAATAATACTTTCTTTGCTCTTGGGTCTAACTTAGATTCTTTTACATGATAATATGCAGTGGAACCAAATACATGCAAAGAATCATAATCAGTAGCAGATTTACCAGTCCACATCTCCATAGGAGTTTTTCCATTTATTGCAGCTGATGGCAAACGGTTAATTAGATGGCACGCATATGTAACTGCCTCAGCCCAAAATTCTTTGCCCAATCCAGCATTGGACAACATACATCGAACTTTCTCCAGTATAGTTTGATTCATTCGTTCTGCCATCCCATTTTGCTGTGGTGTATCCCGAACAGTGAAGTGTCGCACAATGCCCTCATCTTGGCATACTTGTAGAAATGGATCGTTTTTGTACTCAGTACCATTATCTGATCGAAGTCGTTTGACCTTTCGACCAGTCTGAGTCTCCACCATCTTCTTCCATTTCAGAAATGCATCCAAAACTTCACTTTTTCTTTTCATTAGATACACTCATACTTTTCTTGAATAATCATCAACAAAAGTAACAAAATAGTGCATATCTCCCAAAGAAGCTACTTTGGTAGGTCCCCACACATCGCTGTGAACGTAGTCCAGAATTCCTTTCGTATTGTGAATTGCTGGACCAAATTTTACCCTCTTCTGCTTGCCCAGAACACAATGTTCACAGAATTCCATTTTGCAAGAATTTGCACCTTTCAATAAGCCTTGCTTCACCAATGTCTGCAAAGCTTTTTCACCAGCATGTCCCAATCGCATATGCCATAATCTGGTAGCCTCTGAATCTACATCTTTTGTAGAAACTGTTGATGTTGATCCAATAACTGTACTTCCATTTAAAAAATACAAGTTATTTCTTCTTGTGCCCTTCATCACCGTCAGTTGCCCAGCTACTACTTTTAGTAATCCATCTCTCAAAGTGATTGTGAGCCCTTTAGATTCTAGGGCCCCTAATGAGATAAGATTTTTCTTCAGGCTAGGTACGTAGCGAACATCTGTCAAGACTTGGATTGAGCCGTCGTGATTCTTCAATTGGACTGTACCCACTCCCATTGTCTTACAAGCACTATCATTGCCCATAAGAATAATTCCACCTTCTAGCTCTTTAAGACTAGAAAACCAGTCCTTATTAGGACACATATGGTAAGTACATCCTGAATCCAAAATCCACTCATCCGTTTGACATGCCATTGCCATGCCAACCAAGCTAAAGTCTGACTCCTCATCATGCTCCGCTACACATGCATTAGAAATAGCCTTGCCCTTTTGTAGCTTAGGACAATTCTTTTTCCAATGCCCTTTTTCACGGCAAAAGGCACATTCATCTTTGGCGGGTCTCCCTTTGGACTTTCCCCTTCTACCAGATTTGCTGCTGTATGAATGACCTCTTACTGTTAAGACTTCTGCGGTTGTATCTCTGTGATCTCTTTTATCTTTCTTTCGAGTCTCAGATCTATACAACGCACTACAGACTGCATCAAATGTGATCGTGTCCTTCCCATGAAGCAATGTGGTGGTAAGATGATCATATTCATCAGGAAGGGAATTCAACAACAATAATGCCTTGTCTTCATCTTCAAATTTCTCATCCAAATTTAGCAAGTCTGCTAAAATTTTATTGAATGAGTTCACATGGTCATTCATCGACATACCGGGTGCATACGTGAATCGATAAAGTTTCTTTTTCATATAAAGCCTATTTTCAAGACTTTTCGTCAGAAACTTTTCTTCCAGTGTATCCCATAACTTCTTCGCTGATGTCTCCCTCATGACAGGGTACTTCTGCTCTTTGGCCAAACATAGGCGGATTGTACCACACGCCTGTCTATTGATCTTGGCCCACTCCTTGTCATCCATCTTGTCAGGTTTTTCTTCAAGGGCTATATCTAGCTCTTGCTGACATAAGACATCCAGGATCTCACATTACCACATACCAAAATTATTGGTACCGTCAAATTTCTCTACTTCAAATTTTGCATTTGTCATAGTAGTCCTTGCTGATGACGATGCTGCTGCCATTTTTCTCCTCAATCCCAACTACTGTATACGTGAACAGTACCGTATACGTGAACAGTACCGTATACGTGAATAGTACTGTATACGTAAATAGTGCTGTATACGTAAATAGTACCGTAAACGGTCGTATTCCCCAAGTACGAACCTGGCTCTGGTACCAATTGTTGCGCGGAAGCGTGTGAAAGAGTAAAATTATTGTACTGAAAAATCACACTAAGTTCAATTCCTAGGAAAGAGAGGTAGATCATGAAGATCACTTAAATACCAAGTCTTTCCTAGCCAGAATATCCCTCTATCGTAATTTAATAGCACAATAAATCACTACAATCACATTCACAAAATATGCAAAACAAATAATAAAGAACACCAGAATTTTAACGAGGTTCAGCAAATTTTGCCTACGTCCTCAGGCACTACCAAATATATTTCACTCCAAAAATTACAAGTGAAATTTACAAATAGAGAGAGAGAATAATGCCTTAAGTAGAGAATGGCAATTATGGGATGAAGAAAGTAAGCAATGGTTAGGCCTATTTATAGTTGAGGTTCAAGGATCAACTTGCAATGTCCCTATACAATTAGGGACCAAAATTGCAATTATCCCATGCCAACTTTTAACCCAACTTGCCAACCAATATTACTTTCTACTTTCGGTGAACACCCCATTTGACTTTTCAAACAATGGTGGGTTCCAATAAGACTCGATCATTTTTTGATGTCTACTAATGATATGGCGAGCTTCCCTTTCATGGAAACCAAGGTGATTCGCCAATCCATTTCTGACCATGATGCTATTGTCTTAGATACTGAAGGCCGTAAGCTGAGAGATAGGAAAAGAGATCATATGCTTAATTTTATATATGACATCTGTTAGGCCAAAGAGAAATAAGCAAATATATATATATTAAGGAAGCTTGGTAGAATGGTCTCTACGGATATTCTGGGAAAAATTGAGAAGATAGGTGAAGATCTTGGAGGTTGGCAGTATAAAAAGTTTTGAAAAATGTTCAACCAGATTAGTACTTTGCAGGTGAATATTAATAAAATCATTGAAAACCCTAAGAGTACTTTCGCGGGTAATAGACTTAAAATTGTGAGATTTAAACTTGGAAATTTATTGGATAAAGAGGAGAAGTACTAGGCTCAGTGTTCAAGGGGCAACTGGTTGAAAGAGGGGGACAGGAATACCCAGTTCTTTCATGTTAGAGCTACGAATAGAAAGAAAGAAAAAAACAACATAGTTAGACTAAAAGACATGAATGGCTACTAGAGAGAAAACACAACAGATATTTGCAAGGTGGCCAGGGAGTATTTGTAAAATTTATTCAGTCAAATTTAAATACTAATGCTGTGTTAAACCTTGACTATATTGAGAATTGTATTTCAGAAGAAGTGAATGGTAGACTACTAAAGGAGTTTACAGACAACGAAATTAAGGAAGCTTTTAGTCAAATAGATCTTAGGAAAGCCCCGGGAATTGACGGTTTGTAGGGAAATTTTTTCAAAGAAAATTAAGACGTGGTGGGGGATGATATTATTAAATTGTGCCATGAGGTTCTTAGGGGTGTTAGAAATGTGGACAGTCTAAATGATACAATTATTGTTCTCATCCCTGAAATTAAAGAGCCTATGGATATGACTAATTTTCGCCCAATCAATCTTTGTTGGGTGGTGTACAAAATTGTTGCCAAAGTGCTTGCAAATCGGTTGAAAGAAATACTCCCGTTACGTATTAACCAAAACCAGAACGCCTTTGTTATGGGGAGGATGATCCACGACAACATTTTGATTGCCCATGACTTAGTCCATTATCTCCAAAGTGCAAAGAATAGGCTAAACAAAGGATTCGTAATTAAGCTCGATATGAACAAAGCATATGATCGAGTGGAATGGACTTTTATTGAAGAGGTGATGAAGAAGATGGGCTACGCAAATGATTGGGTGACAAAAATTATGAGATGCGTTCGTTCGATCCGCTATATTGTCAAATGCAATTCCACTCTCTCCGAAACGTTTGTACCGGAAATGGGCATTAGACAGGGAGATCCTTTCTCTCCTTACATATTTTTATTTTGCATGGAAGTGTTTTCAAAATTGTTAATTCGTGCTCAAAACAATAATATGCTTAAAGGAATTCGGGCTAGCATAAATGAATTCGGGCTAGCATAAATGTGCCGCGTATAAATCACCTCTTTTTTTCCGATGACACATTTCTTTTTATTCGTAACAGAATAAGGAATGTAGAGGAAATTTTAAATATTATTGCAAATTTTAATTGTGATTTGGGCCAAAAGATTAATAAGGACAAATCCATGATTATGTTTAACCCGAAATCCCCGTTGACCCAAAGGCAGCTGTTTAGTTCTATGATTGGTATGCGTATGGTTGACAAGCTAGATAGTTACCTAGGGTTGCTGATACCCGTTAATAGAAAAAAGTCATTAGCTTTTACTAACATTTTTGATCGGTGCAATTGCAGAATAAATAGTTGGTCAAAATGTCTGCTATCTTACGGAGGGAAAAAGGTGTTCATCAAAGCTATTATTCAGTCTATATCGACCTACACTTTCTCAGTTTTTCTTGCCCCAAAAGGTATTATTGAGGACCTTTACTCACAAATGGGTCGTATGTAGTGGACTAATAATGATAAGACCCGTGGACTGGCTATGATGGCTTGGGATCGGTTATGTTTTTCTAAGGGTATAAGCGGCATTGGCTTTCGGGATTTACATCTTTTTAATTTAGCTTTATTGCGCAGACAAGCCTGGAGACTTTTTACTCAAAAGGAAACCTTATGTTTTAAAATGTTAAGTGCTAAATACTTCCCCGATGGTGATGTTTTCAGACATAAACACTGTAATAAAGCTTCTTTCACCTAGACGAGCATTGCTAAGGTGACCAACGCTTTAAAGGATGGCTTTATATGGCAAATAGGCGAGGGCAACACAATAGATATTCAGTGGGACCATTGGGGGATTAAAGACCTTAAAGGAGAGTCTATTTGTCGGTCCCCTTTTACAAATGACGAGAAGAAAGTTAATGTCCTGTGGGACCACAATGATAGGCAGTGAAAAAAGGAGAAGGTCATTGAGATTTATGGAAAAAACATGAGGGACTATATCTATAATTTATCCATTCCTCATAATGAGGTCAAAAACACCAAAATATGGATTCAAAACCCGCATGGTTTCTACAGGTCGAAGTTGGCCTACTCCTGGCTGATCCTTAAGAGAGTTGGTTTTTGCCTTCACAGATTTTTTTGAAAAGCCATTTGGAAACTTAAAATGCTCCCCAAGATTATAATCTTCAGCTGGAGAATCGGTCATAATATCCTGCCCACTTTCGATAATATTGCTCGTATTCGCCAGGGGTTCTCAAAAACCCGTCCAAGATGTAACGACAAAGACAAAACTTTGATTCATGCAATGAAAGATTGCCCAAATGCTCGTGAAATCATTGTTATTAGGGGTTTAAATAGCAGGCTGCTCGACGGGAACTACAATAGTTGTATTGACTGGTTGGAAGATATCTTTCATGATCTCGACAACAACGATGTGGCAGATTTTTTTACTCTTCTCTAGAATGGCTGGAACGATAGAAACAAAATGGTGTTTCAGGGCAAGATGGATACGGCGTTGATGGTGTGGGAAAGGGCGTAAACACTAAGCAAAGACTTCAGAATCTTTAATCTGACTAAACCTTCGGTAATTCTTCCTATTTCAGCGAACAAGGGTTGGATAAAACTCCAAAATGGTTACACCAAAGTGAATGTGGACATTGCTGTTTTGTTTAGATGCAGTGGTTTGGGTGCTATCGCGAACGATCATGAAGGCTCTGTCCTTGGGGGCTATTATAAATTTGTTGATAAGTTTTTAGATGTGATATGGGCAGAAATGAAGGCTTAAAATTGGCCGCTCGGTTAAAAGTGGCCTAGCTTATTTTAGAGTCAAATAGTGCTAAACTGGTCAATAAGGTCAAAAAGAGGTCGCAGAACGTCACTATTTTGGGATAGCGCATAAAGCAGGATTGCAAAGCTTTTAATATGTTTGATTCGATCCAAATTAACTGGATTAATCACAATAGTAATAATGAAGCAGATTTACTTTGTAACTTAGCCATTAAAAATAGACTTGATTTGTATTTTGATATGGATAATTTGTTGGATATTCATAACATTATTACTCATGAAGTAGTAAATTAAGGTTGACCTTTGGGTCGTTTTTTTTCAAAAAAGAAAAAACATCACCATTTAAAGGATGCAGAAAAATACTCAACAAATTAATTTTATGTAATATATAGATATAAATTCTATTCAAATTAAAAACATCAATTTTTTCCTTTTCTTTTATTTTGAATATCTTTCATTTTTTAAATTTCCATTATTTTCACTTTCTTATAATACTAATATTTTATCCATATATTTATATAGCTAAGGATAAAGGTGCCTACTCACATTTAAAAAGAACCAACAACCCTTGGACTTTCACTCCCTTATTTTCTCTCTCCTATCTTTACTTCTATATATAAAATAGTGTCCCAAGGATTTTACAGTCGAACACGTGTCCTTGTTTTTTTTGCATTGAGTAGTTTATATAGTGTTTCTGTTTTTGGTTGTGATTTTGAAAGTTAGTGGTTTTTGTTTACATTATAAAAAAGGTTTAACTTTCATCTTTATTATCTTTAAATTTCGATTAGATGTAATTTTATATTTTTATAATATTATTAATTAATTGAAATAGTTAATATGATTAATTTTTTTATTAAAATATTATATTATTATATATAATTTATACCTTTTTTCATTTCTTTTGGATTTGTCTTATTTTTTAATTATAAGATAATAGTTTAATTTCAGTTGTTAAAACTTGAGATTTAGGGCCCCTTTGGATGCAAACGCACAACAGTGCATTGAATGTTTTCCCCTCTATTATCAATCTCACTGCACTGGACTAGACTCTGGACAGCCTTTAGATGTGTTGGCTTCCAGTACAGTGAGGAATTTCTACTGCACTGGACAGCCTTAAGCTGACTGGTGCTAGAAGCTTCAGTAAAAATTTAGCAACTTCAGTTGCTTTTTCTTTTCCTCTTTTACCCATCTATTCTTCAGTTGCATTCTTCAGGTTTTTCTGATGTTTGGTTACCCTTCTTCTCCTCTTTCCCATTCCCTTTCCCCTTCCCCTTGGGTTGCAAATCAGTTTGGTCAATGACCTCTTCCGGTTCCTCCTTCATCCAGGTAAGGCTCCTTCTCCTCCTTCCGTTCTTCATTCCTTTTTCAAATCGTTGAAATCAAGGAGAAATCCAAAGACCTACATGCTCTAATCAGGTATTCCATTAAAAACTAATAGCTTTTATTTATCGATTTTTAAATGTGCATGCATATAATTATTAGAAGAAACAAATAGTTCGTTGTGGAAATTCTTATATGAGATTTTTTTTTCTTCTACTGAATTTCTGGGTTTTGTTGGAATCCTTGAAAAATATATATTTCCTTGTCAGGTCGTGATGACATTGACTAGATTGGTTGTCTTTGGATTACATTAATGACCTTTCGATTGGAAAAAGAAGTGTTGGGTCGATCTTGCTTTTGACCAATGATGAGGGTTTAGTTAATATCAGAATTATGGAATCAATTTATGTTTTTTTCCGATAATTTTAATTGTTTGCAATGATAATTGTTCAAGTGGAAAACTTTTACTGTGAATATCAGACAAATTGTATTTTGAAACATTACAGGATTGGCTTACTCTGTTTGGTGCAATTACAGCTTGGATCAAAATACAAGGTGCAAATTCAGCTCTCATTAGGGCAAGCTTGAAGACAGAAAATAGAACATATAATTGTATAGGGACTGTTTTGGCTAAGAATGGTTGCTGGTCATTTCTCAAAGGTGGATTTGTTCTTGATTCACCTTCAAATTTAGCTTTACTGCTATTCCAGGTGAACCTGTTTTCAAATCAATATAAATTTAGGCTTTTATATGTGAAAAAGATTGAGCATTAGATTATTAATGCTGTCACTAATTTTTGCTTCTAAGAACCCTTTTTTTTATAATGTCTTGGATATGCAGAACTCAGATGATAAAGACATTGATATAACAATTGATAGTTCCTCGTTACAGCCATTTACAGATCAAGAATGGAGGTTTAACCAGCAATTCATGATTAACACTGTAATTACTGTTGACACACTTTGTGAAATGATATTTCAACAATGGTAATGTTCAATATCTTAACAAAATTACTTACCGTCTATTTTTTCCCCAGCAAAGGAAGCGTGCTGTAACAATACATGTCTCAGATCAACAAGGTAATAGGTTGCAAGGAGCAGTAATAACTATAAACCAAGTCTCAAAGGATTTTCCATTTGGTTCTGCAATAGCACACACCATTCTTGGGAAATTGCCCTATCAGGTATGTGTTCATATTCATTTCTTAATACTTGTCGGACAATGCTAGCTAATTGATCTTGTTTTCTTTTTGTCCTCTAGAACTGGTTTGTTGAATGATTCAATGCAGCAATGTTTGAAAATGAACTGAAATGGTATGCAACAGAACCAGATCAAGGGAAGACCAACTACACTTTAGCTGACCAAATGCTGAAGTTTGTTAGAGCCCACCAAATAATAGCCAGAGGCCACAACATATTCTGGGAAGACCCCAAGTACACGCCTGCATGAGTGAAATTACTTTTGTCTTCTGCTAGATTAAAATGTTTTAGGCAGTTGAAACTAGCAACTGATGCAATTTCTTTCTTTGAGCATCTAATACATTAATAAGTAGTGTCGTGAAATTCTTATGAAAAACTTCTAGTTTTTGTAAAAGACAATGTTAATGAAACCCCTGCCGAGGAAATGAATGGAAATCTTTTCTAAAATGTAAATAATGGGAAAGAAATGAGGTGAAGCACATAAATCTCTTCAAGTAGCAAATATATTGTGCAGTTGTTTTGCTGAAGAATATGTGGACTTACTGTTGTATCAATTGACTGAATTCATAGTTAGTAGCAACTTAATATTATGTTCGGTAATGATTTTCCAGTGTATCCATCGCCTAGTGAGCAGTCAGCAGCTGACGGTGCTCAAAAGCAAAAGCTGGATGATGCCGACAAAAAAATTACTATTTTCTTATTCCATAATTCTATACTTTTTAGTGCTGCTAAATCCATGTATTTGCATGTTGAATTTTATATAAGCAAATTAAGTGATCAATTTACTAATGCAGGGAAGAAGCAGATGAGTTGTGCCGAACTCGGGAGGAGAAAGATGACAGTTCATGCACTGCCTCAGAAATGTTTTTTGAGCTGTTGATGTATAAACATTTTCCTTCTTTGAGCTAAATACTATTTGTTGTTTACTTATAAGTGATCTTTGAGCTGTTACCAATAGTAATTTAGATTCTTGGTCTCCAAAATGTTGGTGTATAAACAATCATGAGAAGGAAAATGTTCGTTTTGCAGCCAACAGAAATTTCATGGTTTTTATGTTTATTGATTGTAGGCTGTCAGAAAAGATAATAAACAACAGTTTAGCCTTCTTGAGGAAAATAGGGAGCTTCTGATACGTGCAAACCAAGGCCACACCATCATGGTGATGAATCTTTCTTAAAAATTTATTAATTTCTTCATGCTTTATCTGAATTGTCACCTTAGATTATTTTTAGCTGTTGTTTTGAGCATCTTTATTTATGTCTATACACTTCTAAGGAAGATATTGTATGTCACGTTGGCAGACAGTTGAGTCCGAAAGATTATTAAAACAAATCCTTTCAGCTGATGAAGTGCAATGTAAGAACATCATGTCTCTTAGATTTATGGACTTTCTTTATGCCTTTTATTTTGCATAATCCTCTTGATTTTCCCTGAGATGATTGTTTGCGTACATGGAACCTATAAGAGGAATTTGGAATCAATTTTGGAGTCGGGTTTGAAGCGCATGAAAAGATTGCATGTTCACTTTTCAAGTGGCTTGCCGACTGACGGTGAAGTGATAAGTGGTGAGATATCATGAAATTTCTCTTTACTGTTCCTCTGAACTTTGACATACGAACTCCTTCATTTTACTCTCTATTTTTAATATGCCAGCACGGTATACGTGACAAACTGCTTGGGGGTGTTATTATGCTTGTTATCTGCATTTCACTATAGGATTCATGCTAAAGATTATGAAAGGGGATTATTAAGATGCTGATATATAACGTGAATTTTAAGCGATAATGGGAAATGACAAGCACTAATCGGCATAAATTGAGTTTTAGTGAATCTAAATGCTGTACAGGGCTTATGATGATTTGTTCTTTTACCCTCTTCAGGTATGAGATGAGATGTTAAACGTTTTGATCTATCTTGATGTTAGAAAAGCTTTGGAAGGTAAGCATGCTTGCAGTTATTGCTTCGGTTCATAGAATCATGAAAGAAGCAAGTCATCTTTCTCACTTTTCTTTAGAGTCGTGGCCGAACATATATTGATTTGTTCTTGCCAAACTACGGTTCTTAAGTTGTCTTCGCTTGTTTTCTTGATGACTGCAGAAGGCATGAAGCTTTACATTTCAGACAACAAAGTGATATTGACTGAGGGTTTTGATGGGGTGGTACCTGTCAAGTGCTTTGAGAAAATAGAATCATGGCCAGACAGAAAACCTATACCTTTCTCAAATGTTTAAAATTGAATGATGAAATGATCAGCTTTTCTTTTTTTTTTTACTTTCTTTTAAACCTGTGTGATGACAAATTTGTATTTATAAAAGATGACCACCATTCATATTTGTCCAAGTCGATTACAATAAGAGTACATTTTATCTATATAAATTGTTAATCTAAGTCTGTTCAATCTTTAGACAAAATGAACCTTGCTAAACAAGTTATGCGTGCAATTTAGTTGGAGAGGTTTTTTGTTAGGTCATGTAAGACTTTTGTTGGTTAAACTATTAGAAATTCAAGAGCAAATTGGGTCCTCTAATATAAAAATAAGCAATTTAGTCCTTATATGCTTCGTTTTGAAGCAAACAAGTAACTTTTGAATAGTTTTAATATTTTTCTTATCTAAATGCTCGTGGAAAAAATTGAAAATAAACATGTCTAAAAGTTTAATCATAAAAAATCCATCTTTCTACAGAAAATATAACAAAAAAAGAAGAAGTTAAAATGAAAGAAGAAAACAACATTGAAGACCAAAATTGCTGCAATTCAAATCTAGAAACAAAATTGAAATTGAAAAAATAAAATTTACGTTCTAAATTTTAGAGTTTGAAATTGTTGATGCACAAACAATAGAATCCTAATTTGTCAATGGACAGAAAATTACTGATGAGATGAGTTGAAAGGTGCTTTACGGTCGGAAATGGAATACATAATTGGGAATATGAAGAAAAACCCTAATTCATTATGTTGTTAAGTAAATTGAACTTGGGTTGCTGATGGTAAAGTAACAATCATAAAATCAATATTCAAAGTCAAGTTCAAATATTTTAATATTTGATAGAAGAAATTTATGAAGTTTGTTGATATAATCATTAGAATATTTAATACTAAGAATTTTATTAAATTATATATTTTTGTTAAATTATATTTAATCATAATTATTTTAAATTATATTTTATAGTATTATATATTATGATTTTAGTAAATTCATATAAGAATATTTAATACTAAGAATTTTATTAAATTATATATTTTTGTTAAATTATATTTAATAATAATTATTTTAAATTATATTTTATAATATTATATATTATAATTTTAGTAAATTCATATATTCTATTAAATTATATATTTTTATTAAATTATATTTAATAATAAATTTTAATCATTTATTAATTTTGTAATTGTTAAATAATTTTAAAAACTTCTATTATATATCATTTTTAATCTAATGTCCTTAAAGGTCATTTTCTATTTTTACCTCACCGCTACAGCTGCGTTTGAATCCAAACACACACTCCACCGTTGTTTCTAATCTCACCGCTACAGTATCCAATCTCACCGCTACAATAACTAATCTCACCGCCACCGCTATTTTTAACCTCACCGAAGCTAAACACAACGCCCATCCAAACTAAGCCTTAGTCTATTTACCTTAACTTTTAACGTAATTCGGTCCTTCTACTTTAAAATATCATTAGTTAGTTTAAATATTATTAATTATTTCTATCAAAATGTTGATGTTAAATTTTTAAGAACATTATTTTATCGAAACGAGTTCGAGCTGGTGTTTTTAAAGAAAAAAAATCAACATTAGTATTTCCAAAGTTGTTTTAATTGTTACATGACTATCAAGTGATTTATTTTTTAAATTTTAAAATGTCACACCAATAAATTTAATAAAAGAATTTTAATTATGGTAATAATTGGACTTGAATTTTTAAATTTAAAAAGTAGAGGGACTAAATTCTTGAAAATAAAAGTAGAATAATTAAATTCCAAATGTATGAAGCGTATAAAAACTTAGAACATATTTTAACTTTCAAATTTTTACTCTATAATTTAAGACAAACAAATAACAACCTAGCACAAAGCTTTGCTTAAACCATACTAGTTCCCATTGAATATAACTTTTTTTTTCGTTGGTCGAGTCTTAACTCGATTGGCATGGGCATTATTACAAGTACAGGAGGATATGGGTTCGAGTGCGTTGAATTGCATTATTCTCCTATCTAAAGGTTGTTGGAGAGGAACTATGGGTAATTTTAAACATTGTATAAAAAATATAACACTTTTTTTATTTTCTTTAGATTTCCTATTATTTTGAAAATTTTTTATTTTTTAAAGTTCCTTTATTTTCACACTATGAACAATTTTATTTCTTTTTCATTATAACTTCTTATTTTAAATATATAAGTTTTTAGAAATTCACAACGTGAGTCTGCACAAGACTAGTATTAATATATATTAAGTGTGGGTTTATTTCTTCATTACATTTCTGGATGAAAAAGTGCTTTCAGAAAAAATGATGTAGAAAAGTTTTGGGAAAAAGTTGTGATTTGTTAATTTTAGCCGTAAAAAATTGTAATGTGAAGTTATAATATCTTGACACGATATTAAAAAATAAAAATAATTTAATTTAA
Source organism: Gossypium hirsutum (assembly GCF_007990345.1). Taxonomy (NCBI): domain Eukaryota; kingdom Viridiplantae; phylum Streptophyta; class Magnoliopsida; order Malvales; family Malvaceae; genus Gossypium; species Gossypium hirsutum. The sequence goes on along the minus strand of NC_053430.1, from coordinate 89,823,956 downwards.
TGATATTTAAATAGTTTAATATTATGATACATGAAATATAAATTTTAAATATTTTTAAAAAATTAATATAATTTTTTGTAAAATTAATAATAAATAAAATATTAAAAAAATTAAATATTAAATTAAATAATATTTAAATAATTTATATATAAAATATAAATCAATCTATATATTTAAATACCTTTTAATTATTCCGTATAAATAATAATTTTCTTTTATAATTTTATTTCGAAACACAAAATTTAAAAATTAAAACCACTTAAATTCCACCTTTCCCTTTGACCCAAAAACCAATTATTCTTCGTTGCATTTATAGTTGAAAAATCCAACCTAAGTGTTTCACTCACTCTATGCCTATGCTCATGCAAATGCTAACACGCATCCCACTATTTTTTTCATGAGGAAAAAAAATCAAATCTCATTTATTATATCAAATTTATCTTTAATTTTAACATTATATTTTATTCTAAATATTAAATATTGTTAACTATTTTTATTAAACCTTTTACACGAATTTTTTTAAAATAATACCATTCTAATAAAAAATTATTTTAACATAATGAGTTGGAATAAACGTTTTCTTTCAAATTCATATCAACTAACTAAATTATTAAGTTTGTTGATTATTTAGATTAAATAACGACACAATTTCTATTTTTAATTATTATAAGATAATGGTAAATTTGCAGTTTTGTTTCTCTACCATACTCAGATTTGGGTTTAGCTTTTATATTATAATTTGGCATAATATAGTCCTCTACTTTTACGATGATATTAGTTAGTCCTAATAATTAACATTCTTAATTACTTTAATTAAAATGATTATGTGAATTGCTCTTAAAAACACATTTCTAATACAATATATATATTTTTGTAGGAAGTTGGAATGAGCATTTTTAAGAAAAAATTTGACCTTAACATTTTAGCTAGAATAATTAAGGGTATTAATTATTTCGAGTATCTAATGATATTATATAGAGGATTCAATTATATCAAATTAAAATATAGATACTAAATCTTAATTTTAAACATAGCAGAGGAACATAGTCGAAATTTGATCTAAAATAATCTCTGTCTAACACAATCATTTATCATTTAATTTGATAAAAAAATTGATATTTTTTTTAATTTAATTGGTATAAATAATTATATATTTACTCTAAATGGAACAAAATGACAAACTAGTAATATATAGATTCTAAGTTTTATCTTTTTAACATTCTCAATATCCCATTGATCTGTTATGTACAAGATGTGGATCTATCGAGAGCATATATCATGTTTTATTGAGATGCTCGATTGCTACAGAGGTATGGGAAGGCCTTGGACTCGTGATTGATTCTTTGACCACAGTTTCTCTTTTCAATCTAATTCTGGTTGTGAGCGATGTTGCTGCTAGAGTTTGGTTGTTGACTATAGCATGAAGCTTATGGTTGCACAGGAAACTTTATGTTTGGAAAGGTACTGTTACTTGGGAACTATCTATCATCTCGGTTGCTAATCAGTTTTTGCAGGACTGCATTGACGCTCGCAACACTTCTTGACTGGGTGAATCAGCCTGCTGAAGCAGATTGCTCCAATAGTGTGTGCTGGACTGGGCTTGAGCGGGAATGGATCAAGGGTGTTAAGGAATGAGAGCAGTTATGGAAGTTAACAGTTGGTAGTTAGAAGCTTAGCTGATTCCTGTTAGTTAGCTGTTAATAGTTAGTCAGTTGTTAAAGTCTGAGTATTATAAATTGATCAAGTTTGGCACTCTAAAAGCTATGAATGAAAAACACTATTGTGATTCAGTTTTCAATCTTTCTTGACTTCTTCCATTGATTTTTTTTTCTCTCTTTAATGGCGACTGATGCGGTTTCAGGGAATAATGGTGATAATCATCCCTCGATTCATACGACTACACCTGTAGTGGGTTCCTCCCCTGATCCTGGGTATGGTTCTTTGAGGAAAGTTCACCAGTTTCCCAAACATGATACTGTAAACCTCGGGGCGCACAACTTCCTTTTGTGGAAACAACAGATCTTGTTGATTCTTGAGGGGTACGGGCTACAAGATTTTGTTCTTGGCACTATTAGTGTTCCTACACAGTCTCTTGTTGATGACAATGGTGATCTTGTGCCTAACCCTGCTTTCTTGGTCCACAAGCAGCAAGACAAGTTGCTAGCTTCATGGTTATTATCCACAATCTCTGATGATATTTTGGTGCATCTTACTGCTGCTACTTCAAGTTTCGATGTCTGGAGCATAGTTATTCGAAGGTTTGCTACCAAATCTACTATGTCTGTTTCTACTTTATGGCATTCTTTGTATTATCAAAAGAAGGATCACCTCACTATTAAAGAGTACTTGGCCAAGATAAAAGGTCTGTGTGACACCTTGTTGGCTGCTGGTAATCCCATCTCCGAACAAGAGCAAAACAGTATTATTCTCGCTGGATTGCCAATATAGTATGAGTCCATCCGTATTGTGGCTTCAGCCATGAATGTTTCACTTGATTTCTTGCTGAAATGCTAGCTGATTGTGAAGCTCGACAGTAAGATTTAGTTTCGAGCATACATTTACAGGTTAATATAGCTCACCAAAGTCGATCCAACGACAAGGGTACTGGTCATGAAAAATATGTTGGGCAGTCTGAACGTGGCTCTCGACCATCTTTTAGGGGCTATGGTTCTTGATAATTTCGAGGAAGAGGCCGAGGAAGGAGGTTTGCTTACAATAAGCCACAATGCCAGTTGTGTGGTTGGATTGGTCACGTTGTTTAGAAATGCTATTACAGGTTTGATGAGTCATTTGAGGGGGTGTCTGATCAGCCCATGCAAGTCTATTGTCGTCAGTTCCAAGATGTGTTGAGTTCATTCTGTCGAGATTCTCCTTGTTATTCTCACCGCAGTCTTGGCTTGCAAGTTAACACTGCTTCCACGAATGAACATGAGTTGAACAAGAAGGTTTGGTACCCTGATTCTAGGGCTTCCAATCATGTTACAAGTGACCTGAATAATTTGCATGAGGCAACACTGTATACAGGTAATAACAGGCTATTCATGGGCAATGGTGCCTCTGTGCCAGTAGCCCACATTGGTTCTTCTTCTTTTGCAAGTTCCACCAAGGTTCTCCATCTGAAACGTGTGTTGCATGTTCCACAAATCTACAAAAATCTCTTATATGTTGCCCAATTTGCTAATGATAATCAAGTCTATTTTGAATTTTATCCTTTTCATTGCTTTGTGAAGGATATCAAGACAGGAACCATCTTGCTGGTGGGCCGCATACATAATGGCTTGTATCAGTTTAATTTGTCAGACTCTCAATGTCCCCGTGCTGCTGCATCAACCTTTTCTACTATTGCTCACACCACTTCACTGGAGTTACCTAGCTCTTCTAGTTTGGTTTTTGACCTATGGTACAAACGCCTTGGTCATCCTTGTAATAAGACTGTTATGACAATTCTTCAATAGTGTAATATTGTTTCAAAGCAATGTAAGATGACTTCAGTTTGTTCAGCCTATCAGCTTAGTAAATCTCATAAGCTTTTATTTTTTCCCTCAACAACGATGTACACTGCTCCTTTTGAACTACTTATAGCTGATATATGGGTCCTGCTCCTATGGCCTCTGAAGGGCATTTTTATTATATTTCTTTTGTTGATGCCTATTCCAGGTACACATGGTTATATCTTGTCAAACATAAGTCTGAGGCTTTGACTAAATTTTCCAATTTACAGAAATTGGTGGAGGTTCAAATTGGTTACAAGATTAAAGCTCTCCAAACAAATTGGGAAGGAGAGTTTCGCTCTTTTCCAAAGTTTCTTTCTCAGCTTGGTATTCATCATCATTTATCTTGTCCCCATACATCTGAACAGAATGGTCTAGTGGAAAGGAAGCATTGACATTTGGTAGATACTGGTTTGACCTTACTGGCTCAAGCTAATATGCCCATGCGTTTTTGGGCTCATGCGTTCATCAATGCTGCCTACCTTGTCAATGACTTCCAACTGCTGTTCTTGCTGGTCGATCACCCTATGAGGTGTTGCACAAGGTTGTACCTAGCTATGAGCATCTCAAGGTATTTGGCTCTAGGTGTTATCCCTATCTCCGGCCTTTAAACACTCATAAACTTCAGTTTCAGTCTAGACCATGTGTGTTTCTTGGATAGAGTCATGTTCACAAAGGATATAAGTGTCTTGATGATAACATGCGGGTGTTCCTTTTAAGGCATGTGGTGGTTGATGAGGCATGCTTCCCTTTTGCAAGCCCTACTCATTCAATCGAAGGTTCACCTAGTTTTCAACACCAGTAGTCTTCAGTTCCTGTTGTAATACCCTCTGGGAATCAACATGTTGGGTCTAGGCCATCTTCTGTTTCTTCAGCTCGGTCTGTTCCAGCTGTTGTGTCACCGACTACTCTTTCATCTTCTGGTCAGCTTCCTAAAGAGTCCACCAATCTCCATATGAGGTCTGATGTTCGTGCTTCATTAGAGGTTGTTTCTTCAAGTGATGCTGCTGCCTCGAACTCCCCTACCAATTCTCAAGAATCCTTGGCTTATTATTCTCCTGTTAATGTTCATCCTATGTTAACTAGGTCTAATAATGAAATTTTTAAACCCAAAGTTTTCACTGCTGAGCTCAGTGAAGTCGAGCCTGCTATGATTGAAGAGGCCTTGGCCAGTAAAGAATGGATGCTCGCAGCTCAGCAGGAGTATGACGCTCTTCTGAAAAATGAAACCTGTGATTTGGTTCCTTTACCTGCACACCGAAGAGTTGTGGGGTGCAAGTGGTTTTTAAGATCAAAAGGCATTCGATGGCACTATTCCTTACTACAAGGGACGCTTGGTGGTTAAAGGGTATCTACAAGAGGCCGGCATTGATTTTCAGGACACCTTTAGTCATGTTGTGAAGCTCACAACCATTTGGGTTGTCTTGGCTTTGGCTGTTCAATTCGGATGGCAACTCAGACAGGTGGACATCAACAACGCTTTTCTCAATGGTGATCTATCTGAAGACATTTATATACTTCAACCACCTGGATTTTAGCAGAACCATGGTGATAAACCATTGGTTTGAAAATTAAAGAAGGCTTTGTACAGTCTTAAATAAGCTCCTAGGGCCTAGTTTTCTAAGCTTCGCGATTTCCTGCTTTCTTCACAGTTTTCTTTAGCTAAGTCAGATGGCTCTCTATTTATTAAGAAGATTGGGAATGTTCTTTTGTACGTCTTATTTTATGTTGATGACATAATCGTGACTGGCACTCATCAGGCCAGCATTGATCAGTTTGTTACTGATTTGGATACTCGTTTTTCTCTAAAGGATTTAGGGCCTCTAAACTATTTTCTTGGCATTGAGGTCTCTCCTACCTCCAATGGGTTGTTTCTCAGCCAGAGGAAGTATGTGCTCGATCTTCTTCGAAAGGCTAAAATGGATCAGGCAAATAGCTATCCTACATCCATGGTCACGTCTTCCATTTTATCCTAGCACACTGGTTGTGTTATTGAAAATGCCTCTGAATATCGTCGCATTGTGGGAGCTCTACAGTATGTGGTCATAACCATACCAGATATCACCTTTGCTGTCAATAAAGTCTGCCAGTTCATGCATCGCCCTCTTGATCAACATTTCAGAGCAGTCAAACATATTCTTCGATACCTACAAGGTACCTTGGATTATGGTATTCGTTTTACTACAACTGCTACCTTAGATATGGTTGGCTATTCCGATGCCAATTGGGGTACTGATGTTGATGATCGAAGGTCAACCTTGGGATTTTATGTTTTTCTTGGAGGTAATCCTGTAGCCTGGGGGTCGAAAAAGCAAGTAGTTTCTCGCTCAACCGCAGAGGCTGAATATAGAGGGCTCGCTCATGCAGTTACTGAGGTGATCTGGCTGGAGTCTCTCTTGTCTGAGCTGCATGTTTCACCTTCACAAAAGGCAATAGTATGGTACGATAACTCTGGAGCTGTTGCTGTTTCTGCCAATCCCGTCATGCACTGTAAGTTTAAACATGTTGAGTTAGACTTATACTTTGATAGGGAAAAGGTTGCTGCTGGTATGCTAAGTGTGGGGCATGTTCCAGCACAGGAGCAAGTTGCAGATGTGTTTACAAAACCTCTGTCGCTGCCTTTGTTTACAAAATTCAGGTCGTGTCTTAAGGTGTTTGCGAAAAGCTGTCTGGATGCTGAAAGCATGTTGAGAAGTGAGAATCAGGATGATGGGAGCATATTAAGGAATGAGAGCAGTTATGGAAGTTAACAGTTAATAGTTAGAAGCTTAGCTGATTCCTGTTAGTTAGCTGTTAATAGTCAGTCAGTTGTTGAAGTCTGAGTATTATAAATTGATCAAGTTTGGCACTCTAAAGGCTATGAATGAAAAACACTATTGTGATTCAGTTTTCAATCTTTCTTGACTTCTTCCATAGATTTCATTAAATGGCAACACCAATGCAACAATGAACAAGGTACAGGGAGCGTCTTCTTTTGCTGCTGTTATCCACGATCATACATGGGCTTTTATCAGGGCAGTATCCGACCCTCTCCCTTATGGATCGGATGCATGTCAAGCAGAGATGTTAGCTATCCGTGAAGTATTGTCATGGCTAAAGGATGAAAGTATGATAAGGTGCTTGTTATTTCGGCTTTGAAAAACCCAACGTAAATTTAACCATGTCCAGCACATAAAGAGAGAAGATAAGCTTTAAATTTAATTAGTTCCGTGGTGGTACGTTTCGAACATGACTGTAGCAACCAATTAGGGATAAAGTAAAAGCACAATTTTATTGCTTTATACTTCCACTTACATCACTATATTAAGGAAGCATTTTCATTTAGGACGTATGCCCATTTATTTATTATCATACATGCCATCTGTAAATGCAAAAGGCTACATTAGGCGTGAGTTTCAACTTCGACAGCCTCGCCAGCATAAGAGCAGCACCTTTGGCAGCCTCTTCCGTAATTTGAACGACAGCAGCCATAGGCGCAGCCTCCTTTATAACCTCCTCCATGTCCACCGCCACCATATCCTCCGTGGCCACCACCACCATACCCTCCGTGGCCACCACCACCATACCCTCCGTGTCCACCACCATACCCTCCGTGTCCACCACCATACCCTCCGTGTCCACCACCATACCCTCCGTGCCCACCTCCATACCCTCCGTGCCCACCTCCATACCCTCCTTTACCTCCGTGTCCTCTTCCATTATAAGCTGAGCGTTTATCTTCTAGCTCAGGCTGGGTTGTTTCGGTAGCCACCTCACCTGCAAAACCAGCACTATATTAGAATATAAATGTTCGACATGGTCATTTACGCTAACATGTAGAAGCTAAATAAATAATTAAGAAGCCATGCTAGTTAATTAGTTGCAGACCATTGTTGTTTTCAGTGGTAGTTTCAGCAAGATCTCGAGCTGCCACTTCCGAAGAAATGAGAAGAACAACAGCAGCTAGAAGAGCAAGGAGAAGGAAACTCTTGGAAATGGAACCCATATTTGATTTCTTTCTTTTTTATGAAACTGATCAAAGTATTTGAAGAACCAAGTATGCTTAAACCAAGGCATTCTCTATCACTATTTATAGCCCCCGACGGGACAATATCCAATGAGAAACAAGGAAATCTGATAAAAGATTGGGGTAATATAAATGTCGACCCCGCAATGTAGCTGGGTGCTGAAGAGTTTTCAAACTTAATAACTCAGTTCCCATTGTCTGGATTCAACATGGATGTCAGAGTTTGGAAGTGGAATTTATTGGGGCACATATGATCAACAAATAGTCGAAGTTTTTACATGGAGGGTAAACAGAGGAAGGACTCTGCCTCACTGAAGTACATAAAGTTGCATGGATATTAGGGCACTTACGTGGAGAAGTTCCACAAATGGTGGTTGGGAGCAATAAATAATTTATGTCTGGCTGAACTCCTTATCCAAAGGAATTCATGGTGAACTTAATAGAATTAACTAGAGGATAAGAAACTCATATTTTTATTTATATATATTTGTTAAAAATTTGTGCAGGGCACTTACGTGGAGAAGTTCCACAAACGGTGGTTGGGAGCAATAAATAATTTATGTCTGGCTGAACTCCTTATCCAAAGGAATTCATGGTGAACTTAATAGAATTAACTAGAGGATAAGAAACTCATATTTTTATTTATATATATTTGTTAAAAATTTGTGCACAAATTTTTCAATGTTTTAACATTAGAATAAATTTTAAATTAAAAAAAACTATGATTAAAAGTTTATAATTCAAAAAATGAACAAATGTTGTCAATGTTCCAAAATTTGAATTATAAGTGTTTTTTTTTAAATTACATTGAAAATTTATATTATGAGCACTATAAGGGTGTGTTTACCATTGAATTGAAAAACATTTTTCAACCCAAACTATGATTTCAAGCAAAACATTTTGGTAAACAAACAACTTTTCAAATTATAGACCCCTGTGAAGATAAGGTGAATTTTATGGCTGAAACAGTGGCCACAACTTGAGGTAATGTTTCATTGCTTTACTTGTCTATTTTCAACGTTGATAAATTTTTTTTTAAAAAGCATTGTACTATCTATTTTGGAGATATTTGGACGAGTTAGAGCCTAAACCATGAAGACCAATTGAGTTAAAATTGAAGATTTGAAGATTGATTACTTGCAAAACAAGTAAAGTCACTTTCTATAGTTGAAAACATTGAATTATAGCGAGACTCTTATGAAATTATTATCCTATGCTGATTTTTAGCTTTACTTTAAAGAAAAAAGATTATACTATGTCTCTTATGTAAGCAAAACTTAAGTGGTATATAAACTTAAGTTTTGTCTAAGTTAAAATGTAACTAAGAGACTAAGAGAGCACAAATTTCTTCAAGTTAGGAATATTTAATGTATGTATTATTTTGTAAGCAATCAAGAGAGTCTCTTGTATTGTAAAAACCAAGCTTTTGAGGCAGAAGCTTAATGAGAGAGTGATTTAGTCTTTGTACAATGGTGAGGTCGTTAAATTGGTAAGAGTTATATTGATGTTAAGACTTAAATAATTGGTTGATTGCGATAAAGATAGTGTATCATCGCTCTAGGCAAGGCCCTGAAGATGTAGATTGAAGTCGAACTATGTAAACAATCTCAATGTTCATCTTTACATTTTTGCACTTTTAATTTTGTGGTTGAAACTGTGACCATAATTCCAAGCACTATTTTAGCCACAGTTTATGTTTGTAAAACAAGTACTCACTCTTTTCTATAATTGGTATCAGAGCCTCTTACTCAATATAAATAGTGATTATCTTGGTTGATATGCTTGCTTGTAATGAAAGGATCTTTAGTCTCATGCCGATCTATGATCGTGGAACAAATTATGAGTATTGGAAAGCTAAGATAAAAACATTCATTAAGTCAACGGATGAACGAGCTTGGAGAGTTGTTTTAACTGGATGGACACATCCCTTCACTAAAATAGAAGAAGTAAAAGCTCCCTAGGTCAAGTTGTTTTAACCAAATTCTATGAGAAAGAGGCATATGATGAATTGTTGAAATCCTACAATCTCATGTTGGAAAAATGGAATCTTCTATGTGATGTTAATTCAAAACTTCCTTATGAGAATGATTTTCTAAAGAATGAAGTCTTCATATTGGCCAGTCAATTAGATGAAAAAATGATGGAGCTTGATTTGCAATAAAAAAAAAGGTTAGAAAAACTTGAGGAAGAATTAAAAGATGCAAGACAAACTCTTGAAAAGTTCAATTGCAACACTAGCAAATTGAATGTAATGATAGCAACTCGAAAAAGAGATCTAATAAGAAGAGGCCTAGGCTTCCTATATAAAGGAAAATTTGTTGTAGGAACTCCTAGAGTGTTTGTCAAAGATAACCCATTGCCCTCGAAGCCTTGTGAGGTGGTTGGACCAAAGCCGCCGTCGTCGCCTTTGGTTAGGGTTCTTTTAACTGTCGTTCTCTTTGTTAGATGACCTAAAAGCGCTGTTTCAATGTTCTATCATTGTCGCCCTTGGTTAGGGTTATTCTTGTAGCCGTTGTCATTTTCCTTGGTCTGTGGTCAACATGAAAAAAGGCTTATTCCACCATCAAGTATGGTAGCCAACTGTTTAGGGGGAAAACCCTAATAGAAACCCTTTAAAAAAATTACTTACAATTTTAAATAACCCTTAAACCCTTACAATTGAAACTTAAAAACATTAACTGAAAATTACTCAATAGGGAAAAAGCTGAAGCTCAATATTCCTTGACCTAAAAGTGGATTTTGACAATATTCTTAAGCAAATTTCAAACAATGGGTACTGGTAAGCACTTAAAATATATAATTATAATTTATTATACATGGAAAGCATATGTTTTGGGTTATATATTGAATAGTGGTCTGTCATTACATAGTTTACTTTATCTAGAATAATAGGTGTGGACTAGCTTGTATGGTAGAGTGAAATTGATTTTTCTTTATTTGTTCTATGTTAACATGTGGATGTAGTGCAATTGTTTTGGTGTTCAAAGCATGAGCTGGTGAAATTTGTAAAAGAAGAGTACCTCATATGGAGCAAAAGTGAAAATATTTTTTATTTATTAAATTGGAAATAATGTCAGCTTTGTTTGTTTTCTCTTATGTGTCATATTGTGTAAAATTTTCTAGATTTGACTTGTTGGTTGTAATTAATTTTTTTTTTAAAAAAAAGTATTTGTGTATGATATATATGTAGACATAGCTATGAAAATATGATGCTTCAAATATATGAAAAAAAACTTAAAAAGAATCAAGCATATCACGTTGAGCTCGATTCTGATTAGTTTTTTTAATGGTCTATGACCCAAAATATTTTAGTTTGTTTAGGCTTAAAATAAGCAATTATTTCGTTGTCTTCTTCACTCAACTTGAAAATCCTCTTTAAATTTTAGTTATTTTATGTATATTTCAAAAGAAATTTTGATAGAATTTATCTTAGTACTTATTTTAGTTAATAAAAATGAAACATTGGCAGGAAAAAGTAAGCATAACATAAAAATGGAAAATGGAAATTCATATTATTCCACTGAACCAAAAATGATACCTAAAATAAGTTATAATCTATCCTTTTTTTTTAATTTAATTTTTGAAGTGCTTAAAAGAAAAAAGAAATTCTGAAATAACATTAGAAGATGATTATTTAAAAAATATTTTTAATTTGCAATTTAATATAAACAATTCACATGATTGAGAAATAGTAAAGAAATACTAAAGAGGTTAGTTTGTTGATCATAATGCCACCTCATGCTGATGAGTATTGATTTAAAATTTAATTTTCTTTAGTTAATATGCAAAGTTAAGAATTATTCTAATTATTGTTATTATGTTTTTTTTATTAAGTGAAGATCCGTATTTTCCAGACAAAGTTAAAATATGCTTTCATCATGATGGATCATTCAAGGGGAACCCACCTTCAGAATATGTTAATAGGATAATGGAAGTGGTTAAGCATAATGACTTTGATGAGTTGTGCTATTGGACTTTGTTAGCAATGGTGCACGAGTTGAAACATAGGATAAATGATGTGAAACGACTATATTATTTGGAGCTTGGTAAAACATTGGACAATGGTTTGAGATTAATTTTTGATGAAACAAATGTCTTAGAGGTGGCGAAATATGCGAGGGCGCTCGATGCAATAGATGTGTACATTGATCATGTCGATGACAAAGATTGCCCTTCTTTGAACATACCCTTACGAAAGAGTTTCTTTGAGATGATCATTGATTCGTTCAATGAAGAAGTAAATTTTCTTGAAGATGTGATTAATTGGACTAGTGATGAAGAGGATGAAAAGTTATTTGCTACACATAAGAATGTTCAAGAATTCAACAAGTATATAAAAATGACAACTCAAGGGTTAGGAGATGGTGGTGGAGACTTGAATCCTAAGCCTACAAAGGAAAAGTCATTCAGAACACAAAATATGAATGATCCGCCATCTGCAGGTGATGCAGGTCCATCTACATGCAATATGACGGACGTACCAATGACTATATGGAGTTTGATGATCCGGGTGGTTATAAGACAACATCAGATGATTTTGATGTTGATGATTGTTGAGTGATGCCGCCATGTGAGTTGTATTAAAGTCTAGAACTCGGAATTACCAATTCCTATGTTGGGCAAATATTTCGAGATGGTGTTCATTTCAATACAACGGTAAATGATTACTTATTAATGAAGAAATTCTGTAATAGGCTTAAAAAGAATGAACCCGTTCAAATAAGAGTTAAATGCACAAGTGACAATTGTAGTTGGGAGATACTTCATCTAAACATGGGAATGAAAACTTATTTAGAGTTCAAACTTTTTACTCCGAGCATTCCTACTTGCCCACAACATAAAATAAAAGATTTCATACTTTGATTACTATAAAGAAGTTCAGGGATGAAATTACTAGAATTCCTTATATGAAGGCCACACTTGTAAGGGCTTTAGTAAGGTAGAAATTGGGAGTTACAGTTAATATTTAGAATGCTGGGAGAGCTAAACTTCTAGTCATGAAGAAAATTCAAGAGAGATATGTGGAGGAGTTTAGTCGGTTGAGAGATTATTGTGCTGAGCTATGTGAAACAAATTCTGCTAGCATAATTAAACTCAAATTGAAGAGGAAATATGATGATTCACCCTATTTTTATTGCATATGCATATGTTTCAAAGCATTGAAAGATTATTTTAAGGAAGGATGCGGACCTGTAACTAGGTTAGATGGTTGTGGGATCAAATGAAGAACTAAAGGGTAGTTGTTATCTGCAGGCGGAAGAGGCAGGAACAACCAAATGTTTCCAATCGCTTGGTTTGTCATAAAGGGTCAAGAAAACATCGACCATTGGACTTGGTTGTTAGGGTTGTTGAAGAATAACCTCAAAATTGATGACGAGATTGGGTAGACAATGATGAGTGATATGCAAAAGGTATGATTTTATTTCTCTCTTTTATGTTATGGTCTATTATAATTATATAACATTTATTTATTATAACACATTATGTTTATTTGTTTTTACAAGGTCTTCATGTTGCTAATGACCTTCTTTCATATGTTGAGCAAAGGATGTGTGTTCGATAGATTTATACTAAATGGGGAAAGACATTCAAAATTGCATAATTGAACATATTGTTTTGGATATGTGCGAAATCTCCAACCTAGCAACAATATTTGAAGTACATGGAAGTCCTTAAGGCAAAAAATTTAGAGGGTTATCAACAATTGAAGGATAATTGGAATGCAATTTATTGGTCTCAAGCTTTTTTCTCACATATAAGCAAATATGATATCATAGACAACATGTGTGAGACTATAACAGCCCATTTTCAATGAAACCAGAATAGTGATTTCGGGACCAAAAATCTGAAGTCAAAAAAATTATTTTAATATTATTTTTTGATCTACAGCATGATAGTATTATAGTATTAAAATATCGTTAAGAAGTTTTACTGTTTGTATGCTCAATTTGACGAAAAGGACTAAATCGCATAAAGTGAAAAAGTTATGTTCCATTAACTAAAGGTGTTAAATAGCTATAGAAATTTAAAGTGGAGGTCCTTATATGGTAATTAGACCATTAAAGGTGATAGTGGATGTGCATGGCTTGGCAATTATGAGAATTTTAAAGTTAGGTAAGGTTAAAATGGTAATTAGGTAATAAATGAATAAATAAAATAAAACAAAAGGATCATCTTTTTCATTCAAACACCAACTGAAATTTACAGCAAAGAAACACCATTTTCGGAGCTTCAATGCATTTTTGTCTCGTTTTTACTGATTTTTATGTTTCCGGGATCGTTATAGCTTAACCTAGCTAGCGCGGGGACTAACTTGCAAAATGATTTTAGGTTTTTGAAGTTTAATGGAAGAAAATGAATCTTTGTTGTTAGTTAAACAACTTTTGTTAAGTGAATTTTAATGAAATTGTCAATTAGGGGTTAATTTGAAAAATGTGAAAATTGTGTGTTAAATGTGTGAAATTGTGAAATGCATGGGCTTCTATGAGCATATAGGATATTTGGCTAGGCTTAGATGTGGTGAAATTGCATGAATTTCATTTTTACGAGCCTAAAGACTAAATTGTAAAGAAGTTAAAAGTGTAGGGGTAAAATAGTAATTTTGCCAAAACATGAATTTTGGATTGAATAGAATAGAATAAAGATTAAAGTAGTTAAATTTGATTATATAGATCAAGAAAAGCAACGTACAGAATTAGATCGAGGAAAAGATAAAGTATTGGATTGAACGATCGTTTTCTGTCGTACGTGTTCGAGGTAAGTTCGTGTAATTAAATTGCGTATTTGTATGATTTAATTGAATATATGTATATGAATGGTTTAATTATTTTGTATAATTATCAAGCATATAACCGACGACGTACGAAGAATACTGAGCCCCGTTTGAACCTTAGGAATTCGTAGGATACAAATAACATGTCATTAGGGTTACCGATTCCACCTCTTATGAGCTTATCGATACTCAGCTCATATGAGCTTACCGTTATTCAGCTCGAAGGAGCTTACCATTTATCACTCGTATAAGCATACATGTGCAGGAATTGACGGATTACAGTTCAGTACACCTCGTGTAACAACCAAATTTTTTAGTGGTATTGGAAAACAGTGATTTGAGATTACAAAATCCAATGAGTAAGTTTAGAAATTTTAATAAATAATAATTATGGGCCAAGCGCGGATTTAAAAGAATTTTTGAATTAGTGAATTTTGCGATTTTAAAAGAATTAATTAGGTAAATTGGGTTGAAAACAAGGTATCGAGACCTAAAATTTATAAACCGAGCCATAAATGTTTTTAGAAATATTTATGGAGTGTTAGTAAGTCAGTATTAAAGTTTCGTCAAGGAATTTTAAGGTTTCGGTAGTTAATTGGGTAAAAAGGATTAAATTGAATTAAGTACAAAATTATGAAATGTGATTAAATAGCTCTAGTAATAATTAAAGGAGGACTAAATAGGCAATTAAACACCCATTGTTGGGCTGGACGGCATGTGTGTAGAGGGAAAATAAAAATCAAGTGTGAACAAGGGGCAAAATTGGAAATTTTACAAATTAAGCATATAAAACAAGACAAAATTGAAAAATCTAGAGATATCATCATTCTTCTTCAGCAAAAACGCCATGGGAGGTCTGAAAGTTGCTTTTTTTTCATACTTTGACATATTTGAGTTCAATTCTTGCCCTTTTCTTTGAGATTTTTATGTTTTTGTGACTTTTACAATTAGGTCCAAGTGTTTAATTCATTAGTTTTTGATTTTATGGACAAAATTGAAAGCTACCATTGATAAGTGTTGGCTGTTTATGATGAAATAAAATAGATTTGAAGCTTTTACTTTGTTGTTTGATGATTTTATCAAGTAATTTCAATAGAAATTGATTTTAGAACCTACTTGTGAAAAAGTTATGAATTAAGGTTTAGTGTTGAAATTCTGATTTTTAAAGGTTGTGTAATAGTTTAGAATGATGGAATAAAATGTTAATTGAGAAAAATTAGCTTAAGTGATGGGCTAATTGAGCAAGGACTGAATTGTATGACCAGTGAAATTTAGAGGAAAAATGGTAATAAACATCTTGAACTAAAACAGTTTTGGATAGTAGCAGTAGGTTAACTTTGAAAAATCACCATAAATTGTAGAAAATGAATCAGAGGATGAAAAAAATATTGAATTAAAGCTTATTGAGTCTAGTTTCTTATAGAAGAAACAGTGTAAGCAATTGAACTGTAAGTTATGAGATATAATAAATTTTGTGAGACAAGGTCAGAATGAATTCAGGTTCTCCTGTTCTGGCTTTGGAAAATCACAAAAATTTGGAGAAAAATAATTAGAGGCTCAAAATTATATTTTTAGAATCCTTAATGAGTCTATTTTCAAGATAAATCAACGAGAACAGTATCCTAGTTCTGTATTTGAGATAATTAATTTTAAGTGAAGAGAGGTTAGAACTATTGGATAGTGAAATAGGGGAAACTTTAATGAATAAACTGTACTAATTGGCTAAACCAAAAATTCTAAAAATTTTATGGTGGAAAGATATGTGAGCCAAGTTTCAGGGAAAATTTACGGATCTTAATTTGGATCTCTGTAGCTCAAATTAAAAATAATTTAGTGACTATGACATGAATGGACAGCTTTAAATAAATTTACAAGTAAATAGTGAGATCATAGATAATGTTACTTATAAGAATGCTATATACATTTAGGATGTGGAATGGAGAGGAGGAGGAGGAAAATAAATATATGAATTTTCAGCTAGTAAGGGTTTTGTTGGGTTTTTCACACAGGAAGAAAAACATAACTAAGTTATCCGGATAAAATATGAAGCTCTTGTTAAAGCTCGAGCAATAAAATATTTATTCCGGATGAAATATGAAGCTCTTGTTGAAGTTAGAGCAACAAGGTAATAATTTCGGATAAGTATGAAGTAAGTTTGAGATTCAAAGACTTAGGAGTTGTAACCAAACGAACAGAATACATACTGTTGTTTGTTGCCACCCTTGATAGGTTAACATTTAAAATGGATAATTTGTATGTTTTAGACTCAGAGACTAAATTGAATAAAAAAAATTATAGGGGCAATTTTTTAAAAATTTCAAAAATGACAAAAATGAAGGAAATGAATTGTTTTATTATTTAAATTATAAAATTGAATGAAATTATTAATTTAGATCAAGATCGGGTGAAAATATGTTTTAGGGAATAAATTAAAAATTGTTGAAATTGTGGAAAATTTTGTTATTTTATAGAATTTATGGGTTTTTATCAATATATATAAGAATAATTAGGTTCGAAACAAGGATTTAATTACAAGAACTTTATTTTTCTTTGTCTAAGGATGAAATCGTCATTAATCAAAAGTTTAGGGGTAAAATGGTAATTTTGCCTAGAGATTAATTGAATGTATTAGAATATGAAATAAATAAAAATGATGATCAAATTTATTTATAAAGATCCGGGTGGCTCAAATATGAGACTTGAACGTGAAAAAGAAAAATTTTTCGGATTAGTAAAACTATAAATACGAATAAGCAATGAAGTAAGTTCGTGCAACTTGAATTGAGTTATTGAATGTTTAAATTATAAATTTATGTGACATGAATGTTTAAATGTATGTTTTGGGCTTTAAGGGCCCAATAGAGGGACATTATAATTATTTTCAGAATATGAATAATAAATTATTCAGAATTATCTGAAAATGCTCAGTAAACTCTGGTAATGCCTCCTACCCTATTCTGGCAACGGATAGGGTAGAAGGTGTTACACCTCTTGTGTACTACTCGCATATCTAACGATATTCTAAGTAGTTCAACAGGCATAGTATTATTACGAGATTATACAAGTTCGATACGAACTAGTACAAGTATTTACATGGAAATAGTTTATATATGATATATGGATACACGTTATAGATGTTACATGTACATGGAATTTAATAATTGTTAAATTCATACATGATTCTCGATTTTTAGATGAATACATGGCTAACTTGGTTAATGATTATGTGATAGGCTTTGGCCAAATTAAATTGTGTTATGCTTTGAGTTACTTACCTAAATTTATGGTTAAATTGTAAGTTTAATTATGTGTTATACGAACTTATTAAGCTTAATTGCTTACTCTGTTTATTTTTCAGTGTTTTATAATGTTTCAGAAGCTCGTTCAGATTGGAAGTTGTCAGAGATCTCATCACACTATCAAACTTTATTTTGGTACTTATGACTTTATATTGTTGATTAAATGGCATGTGTAGGTCTTATTGGCTAATGCTAGTGTTTTGTCATGTATTTAGCCATTTGATATGGCTTAAGTTTGATATATTTTGTTATGTAAATTTGTAAATAGTCTTATTGTATGTGATGTATGGTTTCCATGTGAATATCTTGGTTGTGAATTGGTATTTTGGGTACCAAATGGTTGAGATTGATAAATGGCATACATGTTAAGTTTTAGGTACAATGATGCATGTAGGTGTTTGACCATTTATGTATGTTTGAGATACATAGTTTGCATGAACATAAGTGGTCAATTGAGGTGCTTATGGACATCATGTTGTACGTGTGGATATTACATGTTATAAGCTTGACATTGGTTGGTTTTGAATGTCTAATTAAGACATGGTTGTATGTAAATTGTTGAACTTAGATTGGCACCAATTTGGGTGAGACATATGACTTTGAAAATGACCTATTTTTGTCCACACGGGCAGAGACACGGGAGTGTGTCTCAGCCGTGTGTGGCACACGACCAAGTGACACGACCGTGTGTACCTTGTAACTTCTTGAGAAAACAAGTCAATAGCTTCACAAGGCCTAGCACACGGGCGTGTGGCTTGGCCGCGTGGCACAAGTTAGTAGACCTTTCAGTTTTCACACGGCCTGGAACACAAGCGTGTGAGGCCATTTCGAATGGTACACGGCCTAAGACACGGTCGTGTAGTTTGGTCGTGTGACCCAGGTCATTATGCTCAGTAGTTTGGACACGGGCTAGGACACGGGCAATGGCACGGGTGTGTGGCCCCATTTCGAATGTCTACACGGCCTGACCACATGGGCGTGTGTCCCTTATACATTTGAAAATTGCACATGTTTTCTGAAAAATTTCTTGAGTACTCAGTTTAGTCCTGAACTATTTTTAATGTCTATTTGGGCCTCAAGTGCTTGTATTAGGAACTATATGAATGAATTTGAATGGTTTTTGATTTAAATGAGAAATAAGTATGAAATATATGATTCTTTGATCTATAAGTCCGGTAATACTCCATAATATTGATCTAGTGTTGGATACGGGTTAGGGGTGTTACATTTATTGGTATCAGAGCTACAGTTTAGTCGATTCTCAGACTAATGTAGCGTATGTGAGTCTAGCTATACATGTCGTTTTATAACTTCTGATAGTGTAATGGCTACTGATAGTTTAAATCATGTTTTCATTTAGTAATAGATTCTAACCGAGTAGACTCCGATGATGTAAAAGGTAACGCACCAGCCTCCGTTCGTGGAGCTGCTTTGTGTAGGTCGAGACCCGTATTTGAGGGTTGTAGAGGAGAGGGTAAGGAAGCCTTCTTCCTAATGATGAATGAATGGTTCACTGAGTTTGTTCGAACTAATTCAGCTGCTCAGTAACCTTCACCCCAGCCTTTTCCCCAATCGATCCCTGTAGCTCCTTAAGTTCTAGAACCTGTATGCATGAGCAAACTTCCTGTTGATAAAATTCAAAAATATAGGGCCGAAGAGTTTAGGGCTACAGTTGATGATGACCTTGAGAGAGCCGAGTTTTGGCTAGAGAATACGATAAGGGTTTTCGATAAATTATCCTGTTCACCAATCGAATGTGTTAAATGTGCTGTGTCTCTTCTGAAAGATACCGCATACCAGTGGTGGAGTACGTTAATCTCTGTAGTACCAAGAGAACAAGTTACATGAGAATTCTTTCAACCAGAATTCAGAAAGAAGTATATAAGTCAACTATTCCTCGATTAAAAGCATAAAGAGTTTGTCAAATTAAGCAAGTATGCCCGAGAGTGCATTCCAACTAAAGTGGTTATGTGTAAACGTTTTGAAAACGGGTTGAATAAAGACATTAAGCTTTTAGTTGGAGTAATTGAACTGAAAGAATTTGTTATGTTTGTCGACAGAGCACATAAAGCCGAGGAGCTTAGTAAAGAAAAGAGAAAAGCTGAATTTGAATTTAGAGATTTGAGAAAGAAATTTACGGGAAAGTCTCATCAGTTAGCATTGAAGAAATCTAAAGAACATCACTACCATCTTACTATTTCTGTAGGGCATCCTAATAGAGATAGAGATGCGAGACACTCCAGTCCTAAACCCCAAGCTACATCTGTAGCGAGTATGGGTAGTGTTAGAAATGCTAGACCTGAGTGCAAACACTACAATAGGCCACATTATGGCGAGTGTCGAGTGAAAAGCGGAGTATGTTTTAGATGTGACTCCTTCGGCCACTACCTTAGAGATTGCCCAGAGAAGCCTGAGAAAAAGAAAGCTCAAACTGCAAGGCTGAGCAATACAGCTACTAGAGAGAGACCACCTCGAAATACTGGAAATATGAGTGGTAGTTAAGGTGCAACGAGATATTCTACTGTGTGATCTGAGGCACGGACGCTAGTTAGAGCTTACGCTATTAGCGCTCGCGAAGATGCATTGGTGCCAGATATTATCATCGGTACTTTTTCTTTTTATAACACTGATATAACTGCTTTGATTGATCTCAGATCAACCCATTCTTATGTATGTACGAATTTAATGTCTAGTAAGAGTTTACCTATAGAGTCCACTAAATTCGTGGTTAAGGTATCGAACCCCTTAGATTAGTATGTCCTAATTGATAAAGTTTGCAAGAATTGTCCTTTGATGACTCGGGGTTACAGTTTTTCGACCGACTTGATGCTTTTATCGTTTGATGAATTTGATGTGATTTTGGGTATGGGTTGGCTGACTCTGCATGATGCGGATGTAAATTGTAGATAAAAGCTTATTGTATTGAAATGTCAAAATGGTGAGACTCTTCGTATTAAATCCGATAATTCCAGTAGGTTGTCTATTGTGATATCGACTATGTTAGCACAAAAGTATGTGAGAAAAGGTTGCGATGCTGACCTTGCATATGTACTAGATACTAAAGTTTCTGAATCGAAGATTGAATCAGTGCCAGTAGTTTGTGAATATCCAGATATGTTTCCAGAAGAGTTACCCGAGTTGCCACCAATCGGATAGGTTGAGTTTGCTATTGAGTTAGTACCAGAAACATCACCGATATCAATAGCTTCATAGAAAATGACTCCTATAGAGTTGAAAGAGTTGAAAGCTCAGTTACAAGAGTTAACAGATAGTGGTTTTGCATGACCTAGTTTCTAGCCCTAAGGTGCACCAATTTTGTTTGTAAAGAAGAAAGATAGATAAATGAGATTGTGTATCGATTATCAACAACTTAACAAGGTTACGATTAGGAATAAGTATCCATTACCGCGAACTAATGATTTGTTTGATCAGCTGAAAGGTGCAACGGTATTCTCAAAGATTGATTTACATTTCGGTTATTATTAGTTGCGGGTTAAATATTCGGATGTGCTGAAAACTGCATTCAGGACCAGGTACAGACACTGTGAATTTCTTGTTATGCCATTTGGATTAACTAACAACCCGACAGTATTTATGAATTTGATGAATAGAATTTTCAAACCGTATTTAGATAGATTTTTTGTTGTATTCATTGATGATATCTTGATATACTCCCGAGACGAGTTTGAGAATGCCAAGCATTTGAGAATTGTGTTACAAACTTTGAGAGATAAACAACTATTTGCTAAATTTAGCAAATGCGAATTTTGACTCCGAGAAGTTGGATTTTTGGGACACATTGTTTCGACAGAAGGCATCAGAGTTGATTTGAGCAAGATTTCAGTGGTTGTTGATTGGAAACCACCAAGAAACATATCCGAGGTCAGAAGTCTTTTAGGATTAGCTAGCTATTATCAGAGATTAATAAAAGGGTTCTCGATGATAGCTACACCTATGACTTGGTTATTGCAGAAAGATGTAAAGTTTGAATGGTTTGAGAAATATGCCAACAGAGTTTTAATCAGTTGAAAGCAATGTTAACCGAAGCACCAGTTCTGGTTCAGCTTGATTCGGGTAAAAAATTTGTGATTTTTAGTGATACGTTATTGAGCTGCTTGGGTGTGTTTTAATACAAGAAGGCAAAGTGATATCGTATACTTCCAGATAGTTAAAGCTGCATGAAAAGAATTATTCGACACATGACTTAAAGATGGCTATTATTGTGTTTGCATTTAAAATTTGGCGACACTATTTGTTCGGTGAAAAATGCCACATATTTATCGATCACAAGAGTTTGAAATATTTGATGTCATAAAAAGATCTAAATTTGAGACGATGAATATGACTCGAACTATTGAAAGATTATGAGTTAGTGATTGATTATCATCCGGGGAAAACAAATGTAGTAGATGCTTTGAGTAGAAAATCTTTGTTTGCTTTGTGAGCGATGAATACACGATTGACTTTGTTAGATGATGGTTCAATCTTAGCTGAGTTAAAAGCTAAATCGATATTTTTACAGCAAATCAGTGAAGCTCAGAAATGTGATAATGATTTGTAGGCTAAAAGAGTATAGTGTGAGTCGACTTCTGATTCAGAGTTTCAGGTCGGACTCGATGGTTGTTTATTGTTCCGAGGTAGAGTTTGTGTGCCAAAGAATACAGAACTTATATAGAAAATTCTACACGAAGCTCATAGTGGCAGCTTGTCTGTTCATCCTGGGAGTAACAAAATGTATAGTGATTTGAGATAGATGTACTGGTGGTCGGTTGTGAAACACGACATTTCTAACTTTGCGTCTAGATGTTTGATTTGTGAATAGGTTAAAGCCAAACATCAAGTGACTTCAGGACTGTTACAGCCAGTGATGATACCAGAGTGGAAATGAGATAGAGTATCCCTATCTTCGAAAAAGAAAGATGTTATCTGGGTTGTTGTTGATCGGTTGACGAAGTCCACACGTTTTATTCCGGTACGTACAGACTTCTCACTTGATAGATTAGCTGAGTTGTATATTTTTGAGATTGTCAAATTTCACAGAGTGCCAGTCTCCATTATTTTGGATAGAGATCCGCGGTTTATATTACGATTTTAAAAGAAGTTAAAAGAAGCTTTGGGTACGCGGTTGCATTTTAGCACTGTATTTCACCCTCAAACCGATGGTCAGTCTGAGAGAGTGATTCAAATTCTTGAAGATATACTTCGTTATTGTATTTTAGAGTTCAAAGGCAATTGGGAAAAATATTTACCGTTGGTGGAGTTTACGTATAATAATAGTTTTCAATCAAGCATAAAGATGGCACCGTATGAAGCTTTATATAGTCGTAAATGCCGAACTCCGTTATACTGGACTGAGCTCAGTGAGAAAAAGAGACACAGGGTTGATTTAATTTGAGAAACCGAGGAAAAAGTGAAAGTGATTTGTGACAGTTTGAAAGCAGCTTCAGACCGACAAAAATAGTATGCAGATTTAAAATGAAAAGATATTGAATTTCAGATTGGTGACAGAGTGTTTCTAAAAGTATCACCTTGGAAGAGAATTCTCTGATTTGGTCGCAAA